>NC_057801.1:676675071-676686883 GCF_018294505.1 Triticum aestivum
AATAAACTCACAATATGCTGATTTTTAGTGGAAAAATGGTCAAATACATAGGTATATATGCAATTTTTTCTTTGAGCTGGGGGGGGAAGGGTCACCACCCAGGTTGGCCCCATGAAGCTTGGCCACTACTTCCACTGATATGTGCAGCCGTTGCTTCAACGCTGGATTTGCCGCACTGGGAGAGCCGGCTGTCCGGCGAGCGCCAGCGGGATTTGTGTCAATTTTGTGGCTGCATGCAGTTTCCCCCTCTCTCTCTCTCATTTCCTCATCTCTCGATCTAATTCTGTCGACTGCATCTGCAAGCCGATGTGGAGCCTGGTAGTTTTTACAAAAAGGCTCTCGCCACGTTTTATATATAAAGCACGATCACAGCAATCCAGTACAAACACACGTCACCACAACACACGCACACACCCAAGGCAAGATATATAGGCGCTGAGCGCGGCAACACCACCCTAGCACTGCCACCGCGGAGAGATGAAGCCGCATATGATGAACCGTGGGCTTCAAGGCGGCGCCTTCAGGAAGGATACGACATCGGAGCGCCGCCACCGCCCAATCCGAGGATCACAGTTTCCCCCGGAGCCGCACGACGGGCAATGAGAGCCGCGACGACGCATTCAAGAAGGGAACGAGCTTCGCCGCCGCCGGTCCGTCCGAAGATAGAACAGGTTTTCACCCCGGCCAAAACTCACCGCCGTCGGACGCCACACCCCGGCAACCATGCCGCCCACACGGCCATGGCCACCGGGCAGCACCAAGCCATGGCCTCCGCCCGAGAGACCGTGCAACCACCACCAGGGTCGCCGCCCCGGTATCCAAGACCTTGACACCACCTCACCCGAGACCTGCCGCTATCCCAACCAAAGAGACGAGCGGAAAGATCCCACCTTTCGCACCACCGGCCGACCCCCAGCGCCGAGACCCCATAGGCCGGCCACCTGACCTCCATCGACCCGTCCTGCAGCACCGGGCGCGAGGCGATCTCGATCCCACAACACCTTGCATGAGACGAGGTCAGTCCTGCTGCACCGTGCGCGAGACGAGCTTAGTCCTGCGGCACTGTGCACGAGACGAGCTCGGACCTGCGCATCGGGCACGAGACGAGCGATGGACCGCAGCTGGGGGACGATCAATCCTTCGACGAAGATAGCGTCCGGGAGCCGATGAGATGGATCGAAGGTCGAACCGAGCCGCCTACAAACGAGCTGATGCCGAAAAAACCAGCCGCCGCCGTAGCCGACCCGCCGAGCTGCCGTGGTGCCGGTTCGACGAATGGAAGCCGCCACACCAGATGGCCTTGCCGCCTCGCCGCCGCCGTCCACAGCCGGAGCAATAGCCATGCCGGGCCGATGCCCCAACCCGCGCCGCCCGCCGGAAACCGCCAGATCCAGCCGGCCCGCACCACCACCACCGCCACCAAGCCACCGCTGCGCTGGGCACCACGCCGTAAGCAGCCGCCGCCCAGGAGCGCCCGGCCGCGCCGCCCGCAGCCCTTGCCGCAGGAGCCCCCACGCGCCAGATCCGCACCGCCACGCGACCACCACCCAGCGTCGACCAGCGCGCCAGCTCGACGTCGTGCCGCGGCGCGCCCCAGCCGGATAGGAAGACCCGTGCCGCCGCCGGCCCAGGCGACCCAGACTGTCCCTAGCCGCGCGGGGGCAGCGCGGGAGGGAGAAGGGAGTCCCGTCCGCCTGGTAGTTTTTAATCATCAAATGACATCTTGTAAGGCGCTGCTTGGCTGCTGCGTGTCATCGGGATCAATATGACTCTTTTGGCTAGCTCCGTGTTTACATGCGTCTTCTCGTCTAGCTAGACAACATTACGGTAGACCACAACTCCTCGTTTGAACTTGTCAGCTTGTTCGTCCTTGCTTGCACATGTATGTGCTAGTCCTGTTTGATGCGTTTTTTCTGTCTGTCTGTTTATTCCCAAAGCAGCTGGTTGATATTCCAGACAAATTCAGAACGTATTTGAACAGGTGAGAATTAGTCTAAGAGGGAAAGATGGGACTATTCAACGGTAAGGGCTTCACTTTTGATGAGCCACCTTGGAGGTCCGCAAAGCTGCATATCAGCGATGGAGCCGCGTCAAGCTCGGGTGAGGAGGTGGTCCATCATTCTTTTCTTCGATGGCTGTTGTCGTGGTGCCGGAGGCAGGTGATGGGTGTTGGTGTCAAGCTCAGAAATGTTCTGCTATCTTTTCAGTTTTGTCATGTCGGTCCTTACATGACTTGTATTTTAATCTTTATGATATGAATGAGACATGTATTACCATGTAAAAAAAGGCAAATATCCTTTCTATTGTCAAACCGACGTGCTACCGAGTTGGTCGCTGCCTTAGCACATGGCTCGTGAGGTTATGGGCTTGATCCCCACAGCAAGCAATATTTGTTGACTGTTGGCCCATAAGAGAACGTTTCATCTAGCCCGTATATAAGAGAAAAGCACGTTTGTATGGGGCATTGCTCTATGGCCTAAATTCGTCACCGACGTACCACCCTTGATTAGTACCGCCTCGTTTATATTATGATTTTGTCCATACAAATTGTAAAAGCGTATTATGACATGAGAAGAAAACGTATTGTGACGATGAACCCGACAAAGTCAATCTGTGCTTTATTATTAAGGAAAGATGTTTGTGTGGTTCATGTACCAATAATTCCACCCAAAAGTCCAAATTGTTGAAGAAGGTTCGGCAATCCACATGTACTTCAACAATATTCATGATAAGAAGATTTGGCTTTTGCAATGTTTAATTATGTTTAGTTGAGTCTATGCTAGGCTTGAATTTTGTTTCAGCCATGCGTAATTATGTAGCTGGAAGTAATGTTTAATTATGAAGTAGATGCGTTAAATTATGTTCATATACTAACTGTGAAGTGTTATGTTCATATGAATTGACAAAGCAGGAGGATTATTTTTCAAAATGTATTTATAGGTTTGAAGTTTTGAGCATCGATTAGAAGCTATCCTCCCAATACCTAGGTTTTTAAGGGCTTTTGAGTTTTGGGGTTAGCTTTTTTAGGAATTAAGTTTTGCCAATCGATTAAAGTTGCCCTTAACGTAAGAAGATCTTTGCAAACATACGTAACCCAATATTGGAATGGGTTGTCATGTTCATGTATGTCTTGTTTGTTGTGCGTATTCTGTGGCCTAACAGAGTGTGTATTCACCTCTCTATGTGTTCGTTTTGTTTTTGACTATTTCATTTGGGTCTATTTGTGTGTGAAAAAAATGGATACATGCACCTTTTACCGTATCAACCTTTTGACTGGTATCCAAGGCCAAGGTGGAGTCCTTGGGCCTCATCACTGGTGACTGCCTCACCGGTAGGCTGTGAGATCTGTGTGAAGGAGTGGAGTGTCGCTGTGCCATCGTTGCTATGCCGCACGCCAACACACGTTGGGAGGTGGCCGCTGGGTTGTCAGCTCTACCTATGGGGCTGCACCATAGGGTTTCACGTTCCTCGTGGATTGAACTCTGGCTCAAGTTCCTAATGACCCACATCCTTGTGCAGTTGTGCTAGGGTCGAGGCTGAGCAGAACGTGAAGAAGCTGGGGCTCACTCCAGAATAGATGGATAACCCCATGTCAGCCTGGGGTGGTGTAAGTAAAATTACTATTGGTGGACATACAATGCGATCGGGGATTTCCACTTGTCATTGAACTAAACTGTCTCAAGTCACTTTTTTTTTTGAAAAGGACGCTTACCTCCAGCCTCTGCATCAATCAATGCATGCAGACATATTATTAAAATTAAAATAAGGTCTTAAGTTCCACGGAAACTCAAAATCTGAGCAAGAAAGATAAACAAATCTGTAAACGCCACACCCGGCGAGAAAGCGAGTCACTTACCTACTGATTATATTGTAGTACTACATGATTTTTCGTGAAACGGGAATTTCAGTGTGGGCCAGCCCATGCGTTCCAATGTGTTCATGTTATAGGTAGCAGGAATTAGGATTCTGGCACAGAAATCATGTAGCCCAGTAACCACACCACGAAGATGTGTGCACTGTGCAGCTTCAAGCGTACATATATACAGTATATATCTAACAGACCTAGCCGACTCCTCCCACCAACCCTAGCCGCCTCCTCCTCCCAACCCTAGCTGCCCCTCCTCCTTACCCCCTGCCCTCCTCCCTCCCTCGCCGCCGCCTGAGGCAGCCGTCGGGCAAGCCCGGGGCGCCAAGGATGGTGGCGGCGGGGCCTCGTTTGCATGGCCTGCTCATGTGTGGGGAACCCTGGATCTGGAGCGACGGCTCCATTGGCAAGGCACGGCCGGCTAACAGCCGTGCGGGTGGTGGATCCGGTGTCCCGGCCGCGCGGGCGGCGGGATCCGGTGGTCGCTGGCGGCCGGCGGCGGCTTCTGCGGCAGTCGGTGTGCGCGATCTAGCGCGTCCCTTCCTCCCCTGTTCGGTGTGCGGGCCAGCCTGGTCGGGCCGCACTTTTTCTTGATCGTCGGTTCTATACAGGAGGTGTTGCTGGTGGCGAAGATCTAGTTCGGGCGAAATCCCTGGCCGACCATGACCGGCCACGCCGATGGTGACGCCTGAGGGCGCCATTTGCTTCCTTGGAGGTGTCGGTATGGACTGATCTCCTCACTTCACATTCCCCGAGGTTTCCCAGGTGAAAGCCCTAACTCTGTTGGGCGGCGGCGGCGCTCACGGCGTCGTTCCCTTCTTGAAGGCGCCGCTTTGGGAACCTTGGGGTTGGGTGGCGCTTGTGGGTGGTGGGCGACAGCGGTGGTGCGGCCTTTTCCTAGCATGGATTTATTTTTGTTGCTTGGAGGTGGAGTCGCGTAGGTGGAGGTCGTCGGCTGGCGTCGTGGTGGCGTCAATGGCGGAGGACCTGCCAAGGCTCGCGTAGGTGGAGGTCGTCGATTGGCGTCGTGGTGGCGTCGATGGCGGAGGACCTGCCAAGGCTGTCACATCAATCTGCTCTGAAGATGGACCAGTGGAAGATGGCGGCGACGACACTTGTGAGTGCGTCAGACCGGTTTGAGCCCCGGATCCGGCAGATGGCTCGATCGGGGCCTCCGGCTTTAGATGTTAGGCTTAGGTGAGAGGTATGGGTATGTGGCCCAGCTTACACCCCTTCATCATTTGGATAGGAGTAGCGGCAGACGCTGCCAAGATGGTGAATTCAGTCATATTCTTGTTATATTTTGTAAGATCCTCAAGAATAATCAATAAAATGGTTGTATGCATCTCCCAGATGCAGAGGCCATGGGTCATCCTCTTTTTTGAAAAAAAAACATACAGTATACGTTGTACGGGGTGGTGCCCATCGCACCATGTTGCCTCTTGCATGACTGATCTGTCAAAATTTGCATGATCAAGTCATATAAATAGTACGCGGCTGCTTTCTCAAGTTCAAGTCCTAGCTAGCCTATGGCCCTATATATACCAGCTTTTCTGGCCTGGCCTGCTGAGCCTTCTTTAGGTAGAAAGTGAGATGTATTTCAGCTTTGTATACGGCAGAGTCTGTAGACTGAGATAGTGGAGTAAACCAATGCCCTCTAAAGAATTTTTGGAGAGTCCCCATCCACTGCCTAGCACTATTTGCTTAGGTGCAACCATGTTCTAAAAAACTGAAACTACGATATCTGGAGTCCAACCCCCAGCTCACTTACTATCAGCAGAGGATGACAAGGTCATGGAGGAGAAGCACGTCATCTTTGCCTTTGCCGAGTCAGTAACACATGGAAGTCGCCGCTCGTAAGCAACCTGTCGCCCAGGGGCACCACACTATGAAGACTTCCAAGGCCTCGCATTGCGCCAAGCTCGGGGAAATCGACCCCCGTGAGCAATGCGTTGCCGAGGAGTGCCACGCAATCAAGGCCTCTCGGGCCTCGTATCGTGTCAAGCTCTAATACCTTGACAACCGTGCTGCCTACAAGGTACGGCTAGAGCCCAGAATGAGGCATGGGACGAGCGGAAGGAGGACATCAACGCGGAAAAGGCAAAGGAGTAGGACGCAGCAATCGCAAGGCCGGCGGCCTAAAACGCCATCGCCATTTTGTCCTCTCCCAACAAAGCCTAGATTTAGTATTTTTAGCTTTGTGATTTATGTTTATGTTAGGCAAGATTGACTTTGGTGATGTTTAATTCTGTTTATTTAAGTTTATAGTAGGTTCGTCTTTTATTTGAGTTACGTTCAATTATGTAGCCCGAATTATGAAACGGGAAGTGATGTTTAATTATAAGTCAATTACATCATCGGTGTTTAAACTTGATGAGAAAAATCACTTTAGTGCAAGAACTTGTGGCATAACTTGTGGCATACGTTAAACTGGTGCCACAACTTGGCTCGTTGTGCAAATACGGTGCAAAAGTTGTGTGTATAGGCATGCGACGCTGACGAGGTGTGACAGTATGGCGTAGGGGCCCATTGTCAGTGACCGAGTGGTGTAGAAGAGGCATGTGGCGTGTTTTTTTTTGTGCAAAAATACCCTTGAATTTTATCTTTTTCACACAAAAAAGCGCCGCAGGACCGACTTGTCTGTCGAAGGCACACTCTCTGTGCCAGCCAACTGATGTGCGCAGCTAGCCAACTCACCAGGATAACGATTCATGTACTAGACAGATACCCAGTAATTATATCGTTGTATTTAACCACATAAATTAAGAACTAATTCCGACAAAAAGTTGAGGTCATCATCAGGGTTAGAACACGGGACCTACGGGACACAAGCTGACGGGCCTACCATCCCAACAAAGGAATTTTGGTGTCTATATAAAATTGTTACTGTTTATGTGTACAATCGACCGCCCTCGTGGGCAAAAAATGGACCACAATTAGTGTGTCCCATTTTCAACATGTGTTTTGTTTTTGGGAAATGATTAGAATTACCTTACCAATTTTACGCCTCACATCCGCCGCGTCAAGAGCCACCCACGTGTTGGAATAGTCCCACACGCAGCAAGTCATAGGATTTTGCAACATCGCCCATGTTTCGGAAACATGAGGAATTTTGCAGTGACGAGACAACGGTGCGACAATTTAGGCAAAAAAAATCCACGACATAATCTTGGTTCCAAAAAAAATTAGGGTCGCGCTAACTGTCACACGTGTGGTAGGAATGGAGATGCACCACACATCTCTAATGTAAACAGATTGCCACGTCATCGCATGCATGCATGCAGGAATCTTTTTGGATTTTCAGTTTTTAAAATGTTTTATCTCTTAAACGAAAAATCCAATTGAAAATCCGTTTTCACCATTAAATCCCTCGCGATGAGATCTTCGAAACTAGATACCACGTTGATATGTTTTGATGAAAAAAAATTGGATTAAAAGTTGCCATGTCTATTGCATATGAATTGCCATGATGTTTACACTGAAGTTGCCATGATATGTTTCAGCTATTTTGTTCTACATTTAAAAGTAAATTTTGACATTTATAAAACGGGGACTTAAGAAACTAGACTTACCATGAACCATAAACTAAAATTGCCATGATACATGCACGTAAAATTGCCATGGTTCATACAAAAAATAATTTTTATTGTCAAAGTACTGGAATTGCCATCATCAAAATACTAAAATTGCCATGATCTACAAACTAAAATTGCCACATGACAACTATAGTTTAAGCCCTATGGCAACTGCAGTGTAAACATTGTGGCAACTTCTGGCAAAAAAAAATCGTTGAAACATATCAACATGGGTTCTAGTTTTGAAGATCTCGTCGAGACGGATTTAATGGTGAAAACGAATTTTTAGTTCACTTTTTTATTTAGGAGATACAACATTTTTAAGCCGAAAACCAAAAAAAATTCTGCTGATTTCATCTATTCATACGTGGCAAAATGAGTGGTGATGGAGGCGTGTGGGCGATGTGCAAACGCCCACACGTGTGGGCGTTAACATTTCCGAAAAATTATGCAACACAACCTGTGTTACAAAGATCTTCTGCAACATAACCTCTAAAAAAAGAAAAAACCCGCAACACAACCTATGTTTCAAAAGTGGCAAAAGTGAAGGACGACGCTGGGCACTAGATTTTGTCAATGTCGATCTTTTTAAATGATCCGACGTCCGACTCGTAGCACATCCCTTTGTTTTTCTTTCATTTTTTGAAAAATATTAAAAATATGTGAATCCCATGTATATATAATAGACTTACTTTAATATTTCTATTTAATATGCAAACACTTTATAAAATTATACAAACATTTGTATAATTCGTAATTTCATTTATGGATTTTTGTTAAATTTATAGGTTGGCATTTTTTGGAATTACGTGAGCATCTTTTTGTGTAACTTATTTTATTTATATGTATATTATTTATAATTAGGATTTACATATTTTTCACAAATTTCTAAAAAAACACAGTATGTTCTAGCCCATGAGCGTGGTGTGTTAGTGACAAAAAGGATAAAAATTCCAGGAGGGATCAAATGAATGTGGATGCTGTGTCCGGCTCATCTTATTTCTTGCCCCAATTCACAGGTTTGAACCCCCCACGGCAGCATTTTTTGGAATTAGTACAATTCTTAATTTATGTTGTATAAGGGAAAGTTATAAAAAAAATGTGTATCCACCTAGGTTGTCAAATGGTGTAACACTAAGGTTGCTAACCGAGCGAGTGGGATGACTCAAAGTCGCCAGTTAGAATCTTAGTTGGTGCAATTTTTTCATTCTAATATAAAACTTGGGGTACATGTGGGTTGAGGGTGTCTTTGCAAAAAAAAAAAACCTGGTCTACACCGCCCGATCACTGATAATGGGCCTTCATGCCACGCTGTCACGCCTCGAAGGCGGCGCGTCTTCAAACGAGTATTGCACCGTATTTGCACGCCCGAGCCAAGTTGTGGCACCAATTCAATGTATGCCGCAAGTTCTGGCACTAAAGTGAGTATTCTTGTCAAGTTTAAGCATCGGTGGTGTAATTGACTCTTTAATTATATATGAAGTATACTTATCGGAAATCCCTTTTGGAGCTCGGCCTCCAGTGAGGCCTCCAAATTCAAATTTGAAATTTTATCAAAATTCATATTTTTACATTTTAAAAAATTCTGAAAAAAAAATGCAGATATACATGAAGGCATAACACACATGCGTGTAAATTTTCAGTTCAAAATACATTGAAATGAGGGCTGTGCAAAAAAGACAAATCTAGGGTTGTTTAACACATGATACTATTCATCCTTCGAGACCATGAATTTATCTTTTTTGTACTGGTCGCACCTCAAGGTATTTCATCATGAATTTTTGCGCACATGTGGGTTACATCCTTACATGCACGCATATTTGTTTCGGAATTTTTTGAACCATAAAAGTTTGAATTTGAATTTTTCAAAAATAAAGGCCTCCATGGACCTCGGCCTCCAAAACGCCTCTCTCCTATACTTATAAACTATGTTCATATGCAAGGGATAGTATGTTAATTATGAAAAGACATATTCATACAAATGCGCGAAGTGGGAGAAATTCTTTTCAAAATGTGTTGTTGCGGCTTAAGATTTGAGCGACGATTAGAAGCAATCCTCCCAATGTTCCAGATTTTTGGGGATAGCTTTATAGGGATTGAGTGTGGATAGTCATTAAAGTTTTCTTTAATAAAGACACCCAAAGGACATCTTAGATCTTATTAATATCGAGAAAAACAAATGCCAGTACAATGGATAGACAACTAGACGTAGAACGACCAGTAAAAAATAAACATACACTAAAAAGCATATCAGTCCTCTTCTTCCTCTGATTGTACGCCGCCCGCCGAAGATTGAAAAATGCATTGAACCAACAACAAAGAAAAGCGACACCTGCAAACACCCTCGCTATACAAGGCTTTAAAGACCGCAATAGCCGCCATTAAATTTGCATGTTCATGTTAATATGCATATAAGTCAAATCCATAAAACCACCGCAAACTATGTTGTCATTAGCTAAAAAAACACCACTTTTATGTGCTCGTCGCAAAACACACCAAATGCAACGTTAATCATTGAACAAAAACACTAAATGCATGTTGATCATGTTTTTTATGTGGCGAAGGGTTAATTAACATGGAAAAAGGGTAGACATCGTTGACTAAGAGACGTTAAAATGGATATTGCAACTAAAAAAGGATGTAGGGCCCGCCCGTCAACTCCCCTCCCTCACCCTCTCTCTCCAATCCCCACCACTTTCATTATTATTTTTTTGAGTTGGCACATCCATTTTTAACAACTGTGTTAGTCAGCGTTTAGTTTTTTCTGTCAATGATTAATATTGCATTCGGTGCATTTTGCAACCAACACCTAAAGTTGCAGCGATGTGGCGTGCTAGCTCAGCAATTCTTTTTGCTAGCTCAGCAATTCTTTTTGTAGAAAACAAATCAAGATTTATTTATTTTGTCAAAAATATATCTTGATTTCTTTTCTTTATTGAGAGGAATACACCATGAATTCGGTTCGCAAAAGAAATGAGGCGCCTAATTGTATGAACACCTACCTTCAAATTTTATGAGAGAAATACTTTTGAACCTACCACCAAGTTAAACATAGTCAGAGCCAACGATAATCGGTTAGCAAGAACAGCCAAGAAACAGTCTGAACTGGAACTATTGCATATCCCGTACCGTGTCATTACTGAGATGCCACGGCCTCCAAAGGAGAAGCAAATAAGTGACGAGTTCTTTTCGGAAACATGCAGGAGGACTGCATGTGAGTTCACCTTGCCATTGGGCGGTGGTCATTGAGATAATACATACTACAAAAGGGCAAGCCTACCGGGGAAATATGAAGGAGAACTTGGGTACCAGCGCATCCTATATGCAAAAATAAATTAGTAATTCAAAAAAGTTCAAAAAATTCCAAATCTTTTTTGGTATTAAACATGATCAACTTTGTAGTCGTATAAAAAGATTAGTCAGAGTATGACTTTCTTTGCATCCTGGGTCGAAGATTCGGCAAAAAACGCTATATACAAGTACTATACACGCTATATTGTTGTCATAAACATGTCTTTTTTTGTCGTGAAGTCAATATGAATCATTTCTTGTCCAAACTTTTTATATGAGTACAATACCTGATCATGTTTGATTCCCAAAAAGATTTGGATTTTTTTGAAGTTTTTTTGGATTACTAAAAAAAATTCCGCATATAGGGTGTGCGGGTACCCGAGAGCACCAAGTTCGCATCCCTAGTATTAGCTATCATACTATATATACATACACGTACCAATCATGCACTGAAAGTTCACGGATGTTTGGTGCCTATAGTCCTAATGTTGTCTCCTGCATGACTTCTTTTTGCTGGTGCCTCCTGCATGACTGACTATCCAACTCTGCATGAGCTACGGTGTGATACCAAAATAAGTTGCATTGCTCAAGATATATAAATGGGTCCAATCTCCAGACTTGATCAATCATTTGCATCAATGTATGATTAGACAAGTGTTGCCCAGGTTCATTATGAAGCAAGTGAGATGTATTTGAGTGTGTAACTTAGTGCATGTGAGCTGAGATACTGGAGTAAACCAAGCACGAATTTTGTCGAGCCCCCACCCAACATAACCAAGTTCATAAACCAACTTGAAGATAGAGTTTTCCCCCGTTCCCCAGCGTCGCCTCTCCCGTGCATCACGGGGGACCCCCCCACCGGCACCGCCGCCTTCCCCCCTCCTCCTCCCCTCACCTCGCCGCTACCTGAGGAGCCCGCCGGCGAAGCCCGGTCAGGCTCCAGGGAGGGTGGCGGCAGGGCATCTCCCAGGACGGCGCTAGCACGGATCTAGCGTGCGGGCTCGTCGGGCTCTAACGGGCGCGTGGGGGCGGCTTCGGCGCCGGCTGGCGTGGATCTGGCGGCGCAGCGTTGGGCTCGCCG
>NC_057801.1:676687317-676707580 GCF_018294505.1 Triticum aestivum
CGCGGGCGTTCGGCGGGCGCGAGCGCGCGTGGAGCTGCGGCTCGGGCGTGGCCGGGCGGTGGGGGCGAGATGCGGGCGGCGATTTGGCTGTCGCGCTGGTCGGCGCAGGTCTGAAGTGGCAAGGAGGCCTCCGGTGGCGTTGGCGCCGTCCTGGCGTCACGAGGCTGCGTGGGATGGAGCCGCCTTCGATCTGCTAGGGTGCACGTCGCGGGCCTGCAGAGGGCCCGGGCAGCGCTTTCGGCGTGTCTTGGAGGCCCGTGGGCGGCGCGGAGGAGATCTGGTCTCGGGCGGATACTGTGGCGCGTGCGTGGTGCGCGTGACGAGTGTCTGATGCTGGGCTGCGGCCGGCGATCATGGTGGTTCGCGGCCTCGGGCGGCACGCCTTTGTTCTTTGCCGGCATGGTGCTCGTCAGGGTGTGGTGGTTGTGCCGCGTCCAGTGGCTCTGCTCTTGGTTGGCCTTTGTTGGATCTGGCTTCTCGCGCCGGTGTTTGGCCGTTGTTGGTCTCCGCGAGGTGCGGTTGCGTGCGGCGGCTGCGGTCTCTTCGTCCACGGGCTGGTTTGTTGGTGGTGCTGGTGGACTTGCCGAAGTCGATGCAGAAATGATGTGCGACCGAGGTGGTGTGGAGCTTGGGTGAAGACATGACCTTGTCTCGGCTTTGTGTCGTTACCAGCTGTGGCGGCGGCCGTGGCCGTCGTTGACCTCCCTGGAGGCATAGCTGCTTTGCTGCCACACCCTGCTCGCACGAATCCGACCATCTTGGCCTCTCCAGGGAAAACCCATGATCTTTTGATCGAACGATGGCGGCACTTTGGTGTGTCGTTTACCTCTTGGGGGCTTCGTCTCAGCAAGCGGGGCCTGTGGTTTGCGGTGGTTGTGGCGTCCAGGCTTCTGTGGCAACGATGATGGTGGGAGCGATGTTGGTGACGCGATAATGGTTGTGGTAGTCGGCTCTTCTTTGACGTGTCCGCGGTATTGCCTCGGTTCTTTTGTTGCTGTGGAGTCAAAGCTGCGGTGGCGGGGCCCTGTGGTATACGATGACTGGCTGCAGCTGACCTGTTCGGTGATCTTCCGTGCCTGGTTTTGTTCTTCTGAGTTCTTCGTCACAGTCGGAGCTGTGTTGTCTGGCCGCAGGTCGACTTGTCGTCGATTAGGGTGGGCTTTGCCATGTGTGTTTCAGTCTATGGGTGTGGGCTTAGCCCTTGTTGTTCCGGTTTTTGTCCGGATTTCCATAATTAACTGGGCAATTCTCTTTTGCTTAATTAATAGATGAGGCAATCTTTGCCTCCGTTTCAAATAAATAAATAAACCAACTTAAAGAAGCTAGCCGTTCCACATGACTTTCCATTAATGTGATACAGTTTTAAGATTTTCAAACACCAACCGGTATCGATCTCTATATACAGTAGCTTTCATCAAGTTGGATGAAGCGGGCACACCTTTTTACAAGTGAAATGAGGATGTGCAATGTTCGTTGCCTCACAGCCTTATGAAACTAACAGATGGTGCATACTGTGATAGAGGACATTGGCTTGATTCAACTTAACGTGGAGGTTTCACACAGTATGTATGCAATTATGGGCGAAGACTGAAGGCCCTCGACACGCAACTGCCCCGACCCAGTTGCATGTCCACTCTTGACACGTAAATCATCCCGACCCCGTTGCATGTCTACCTTAACCCAAATCTTAGTTGACTCGGTTGTATGTCCATCCTCGACACACAACTTGCGCAGACCCAGCTATATGTCCATTTGTCCATCCTCGACATGCTAATTTGATTATTGATTTTTTCTTCTATCCTGCGACTTTGTGTATTTTCAAAAATGTTCTCCATGTTTAAAAAAAAGTTCATCGCGTATTTATAAAATGATCACCATGTATCTATAAAAGGCTCATCATGTATTTATTTTTTTAAATTGTTCATGAACTCTGTTGTGTGTTCAGAGCATGCGTGCGTTTTCACCTCATAGTACCAGAAACAGTTGGTTTTCTTATGCTACTAGCTTGTGTTTCAGCTATCAGAATGTAATAATCATGTAACATAAGTGGAACCAACGAGATTCAAAGCGGTTCTGTAGATAAACTGACACACTGGTTTTGTGTTGTACTGGCATTTCATATTCGCCAGTATTGTTAGACGTATCAAGCCAAATAATCCCGACGTCGTGGCATGCATCTTTTGGGGCTCCGGTACTTACGCTCCACATACCCGCGCTTGCAGCGGGCCTTCATGTGCGTCGGCGACATCATTTGATTTCATAACGAGGTACACAAAACCCGGCCACATGAGTTCATTGGACATTGTAGATGCAAGTGTACAAAAATGCCTCCATGGATTTTGTAGCAGCTAACTCGCAAAAAAAAAAGAAACATGTTTCTAGCATATTCCTACTTTTGTGGACAACCTCTACTAAAAAAACACAACCCACAAATGCAAAGTCCTAGCTGATCGAAAATAGAAGAAAAATGAGAAGAAAATCAAGCCCAATCGAAGAGGAAAACAAATAGGCATTCTCTTCTTGCCCCGGCAATGTTAACGCAACACATTATTAGTCGTCCAACTAATTAACCACCAAGTTAAAACAGAAACAATGGCCAAAAAATCATGTACAATACCAGTGAATAGACGGGAGGAGAGCTGTCAAAAGACATGAAACGGGAGAGTGATTTTAAACCGAGAGCAAGGCCATTCAATCCTGAAACGAAGCGGCGTCATTGTGCTGCTTCCTGTTTGTCATGTCCGCTTAGACTAGTCATAGTGGGAGTAACTTAGATAGTAACATAGCGTACTTTAATTTATTTTTTCTTATGTGCCATTGAGTTAAGGAGGAGAGAAGTATTTAGAGTAACATAATATGTTACTATAACATAACGTTTTTCGGAAAAGGATGAGTCTACAAACTAATAAATGGAGTCATCTATGACATGTTACTACTTTGCACTATGAAGATAGTAACTTAGTCTAGAGTCATATTTAATTAATCACCACTTTACAAAACGTGGCAAAAGTCACCGCACCGATTAATTGACACTGGCAAAAAATACTAAGAAAATTCTAATCGCGCTATACGTGGCAAATCGTCCACTTGCGGAAACATGTGACGGTGCACCGAAAACGGCCACTAATAGTGCGGTATGAGGCTGGGATCAAAACATGACCTCCTTTCTCTCACTTATGTGTGGATCAAAACATGATCGGCCGTTAACGATGCGGTCCGAAGCGGACATCTCAAGGTCTGGTCCGGATGCTAGTAGTCAGTAGGTCTTGGCCGCCATCAGATCCAGTGGATTGGCCGCGGATGGGGGGCACAACCCCTGGCCTGGCCTGAGGCACACCAAGCACTCCTCCCCTAGCCTCCACCACCGACATACATTTAGTAACCAATTGCTAACCAAGCGCTCCTCCGGTCCATTTTTTAATTACAATAAGTCAAAAGAAAACCTTGAACTTGTTGACAAAAACTAAACAGAATCTTGAACTTCCAATCTCTGGAATCAGCACACCGAACTATCTAATCCGGTCTATTTTAAACTTTGAGAGTGTTTAGCTGGTATTCGTTGACGTGGCAAATCAAACACTTGGATCGTTGACTAAGTCGTGTGTTCCTCTGTTCGTTATTATCGCTGCTTGTTCGTTTATTTTTCTGGTTTCCTTTTGTTATTTCTTCTGTTTTTTTAATTTCTTTACCGGTTTTCTTCGGGCTTTTTCAGTTATAGTTTGTTTCTTTTCTTTCTCGATTTTCTCCGAATTTCTTTTTTTCCCTTTTTTGCAATGTTTCTTTCTTCGAAAAATGTTCAGGACTACAAAATTTTATTCACGTTTTGAAAAACTGTTTGAACTTTTTTTTCTCTTTCCAAAATTTGTTCGAAATTCAAAAATATTCCTATTTTTCAAAAAATGTTCTTCTCTTAAAAAATTGTTTGAGACTTTAAAAAATGTTAAAATTCGAAAAAATGAGTTTTAAATAAATGCTCATAAATTCAAAAAAATGTCCGCATTTTACAAAATTGCTTGCTACAATACCTCCCAGTTTTCAAAAATTGCTTGAAGTTTAAAAATGTTTGTGTACTAAAAAATGTTCGCTACATGGCTACAGTACCTCCTATGTTCTAAAAAAAATGTGTTACCAAAAACTGTTCAAGATTTTTGAAAAATGTTTGAGCTTAATTTTTTTTGTTCTCAACTTTGTAAAATATTCATGTTCTAGAAAATATTTAGTATTTCCAAATAGATTTTTCCGTGTTTGTTCTCAGGATCTGGCGCTGTTGTTGGCTCATTTTAATATGACACGCTGCCTAATAACGACTTAACGAGACACAAGCTCTCATTCGCTGTACTGGCTAACATCCGGCATGTGTAGCCGAAGAGTACGCGTTTGGATCCTCTCAGGGCACCTATTTTTTGTTACATTTTTAACTGGCACGAACTGGTGGTACAATATCCGCCAATGGGCCGGCCCATAGAGGATCCACGCAGCCAAAAATCCCGGGTTTGACCCGCATGTCAACGACCCTGTTTGAAAACACTCTTAAGATTCAAAATAGACCGAGATCAGAGAATTTGATGTTTTGATTTCAGGGATTGAAAAGGGTTCAATTTAGCTTTCGTTTACAAGTTCAAGATTTGTTTTGGATTTTCTTTTCTTTTTCAATTACTAACCCAAGGCATACAGTTTATTTTCGGTATTTATCAAATAAACTGTAATTCGTTAGTAACTTTCCTACCATATATATCAGTGATAGTCGAATTAACACCTTAACTTAGGCTAAAAAATAAGATCACTAACCAACGTTCCTTCAATCATTTTCTCGGTATTTATCAAATAAAGTGTAATTGGTTAGTAACTTTCCTACCATATATACCAATGACAAAAAGTTCGGTTAAATACATTTGGTTACATTTATAATTTACAATACTATATTTATGGATTAGACAAGATCGTATGTGACTTCATAAATTTCTTTAATAATGCAACCTAGTGTCCTCTTTGTTCTCTGGGCTATGGATCCTTCAAGATCGAATTCGGGTCGTCATGGGCATTTCCGGGGAGACTTCTTGACTAGCTGCGTGGATACTAATTTTATTTTCCAACAAGAGCAAAAAACTACAAGACGACAACATCGATGTGTCATCGGTATGTGGGGGATGGAGAGGATGGAAACATTCTTTTAAGAGTTTTCTTATAATAAGTGTGTTTGATTAATATAGATATTCAGTTCCTTTGAAATAAAAAAGTTAAACATCACGAGCTACAGTGTGTACCTAGTGGCGGACCTAGGATCGAGTTTCTCGGGGTGCCAAACATCAATACCTAGTTAAGAGTTGTAGAAATTACACAAAAGTAGTATCTGGACCTAAACTTCATAGTAAATCCAACAAATAGTACAAAAATTAAGGTTAAATATAATAAGCCAACTATTTTTCTTTTTCATAGGACCCCTGCGTGTACCCTTTCCTTTACATGCACATCGTCGGTGATCCCTCGGCAAGAATTATAAATTCTCGCATACAATGTCTGAAAATTTGCACGCGCCACGGTCTTTAAAGGAGAAACAACGACTGATACTTCACCTATAAAAAAAACAAGACCGTCGGTCCTTTGAATAGAATAATAAACAAAAATAGGGAACCTACCAGCATTTGCTATCATCATACCAACATACGCGTGCCAACTAACCACATACTGAGAGTTGACAGGTGCAGTATGTGTTGTATGAATTGGTGCCCATCATCCCCATGTTGCATCTTGCATGACTGGTCATCCACATCTGCATGTGCTAGAATGTGATATCCAAATAAGCTGCATGCTCACGGCATATAAATGGGCCGATTTCCAGCCTTGATCAATCATTTGTGATAACTGATAAGAGCGTTGCCGAGCCTTCTTTTGAAGAAAGTGGGATGTATTTTAACCAAAAACTTTTTGGGTGTGTGCCTTGGTCTTTGAGAACTGAGATATTAGAGTAAACCAAGCGTAAATTTTGTGCAGCCCCCGCCCAAGATACATCTCCTCAAAGAAGCTCGTCATCACCTGTGACCCCCTATTACCTTTCTAAGATTTGTATGTATGATACAAGATGAATGCAACGAGGCATGGACTTGTCCACGCCGCCGGCCAAGACCAGCGCTACGCGCTTATGAAGGCCAGCGTCGACGGCCTCAAGCCGCTCCAGGTCGGCATCGCCGTCTGCGACCACCAAGGCCAGCAGGTCGCCTGGGAGTTCAACTTCCGCGACTTCTGCCGCCTCGCCGACCCGCACGACGACAAGGCCCTCGACTACCTTGCCGAGCGCGGCCTCGACCTCGACACGCTCCGTAACGACGGTGTCGACGCCTACATGCTCGGCGCGCTGTCGTGGATCACCTACGCCGGTGCCTACCACGTGGCGTACCTCCTGAAGATCGTCACGGGCGGCGCCCCGTTGCCGCACGAAGTGGCCAGGTTCGTCGGCGCCATGCAATAGTACCTCGGCCAGCAGGTCTACGACGTTGCGACGATGGCGGCCGGCTGCCCGGGCATGCCGGTGGGGCTGGACCGCATCGCCGCTAACCTGCGCATCCATCCGCAGTGGGGGAGCCCTCGTTTTGCAGGCGCCGCCGGCGTGCGCGCGCTTCTGGCCTTCAGGATTTTGAAGGACGGGCAGTTCGGCGGCAACGTGGAGAGGTTCCGAGGCCTGCTTCAAGGCCTGCAGCATTAGTTCTTCGACGGTCGATCAGAATCATACACGAGCAACGTCGTTGGTCAAGAATTCGAATGTGCAACGGACTCATGCTGCCCGCCACCGCCACTTGCGTATGTGATTATTTAATGGTACTAGTTCAGAAGATTGTTAGTATTAGTCTTATATATAGGTCAAGTGTTTGTTTTTCTCATGGAAAAAAACATTTGATTTTCCTTTTAGTAGTATTCAAAACTTAGCCGAAAAATGGCTTCCCTCGCTTTGTATCCCAAAGCAAACCACCATTGACACATCACAGTGTAGGGGCGAGCAGCACATCAAGCCCAAAAAAAAGAAAAAGAAAAAAAATCATAAACGGCAAAGATACAAGATACCAAAGGAGCCACTAACAAGAATCGAATGCACTAAGCACAAGCTTGAACATCAAAGCCCTCGGCGAACAGGAGCCAACACATGCCGCGACTGAGCCGAGGTAGATCCCGCTGCAGGAGGATTGTCACGCTCCGTCATCCCCCTTGAGCCCAGCCATCCGGTCCGCCATTCGTCTCTACCTCCGAAGAGAGCCCCTGCCCTCTAGTCCTGGATCGGAGGACACTACACCGTCGACAGGCAGAGTCGTTCCCCCTGAGCTCGCATTACTAGGACCAACAGGTTGCCGGGAGGGGACGACAAGCACAACTACCGCACCAGGTAGCCGCACCACCGAGCATCACCAATGCCGCGTGTCGGAACTTCAACCGCAAGTGGCCGAGCATGGACACCACTGACTATATCTGGCAGCCACCTCCCATGCCAAAGCCTCAACCACCACTCCGCCGCTCCAAGGTGGTGTCTTCAGGAAGAAAAACGACGCCGGAGCGCCGTCACCATCCAATCCGGAGATTTGGGGCTTTCACCCGGGACGAGGAAGGGAGGGCGAGGGGGGGATTGCGAAGCCGCCTTCAAGAAGGGGAACGACACCGGAGCGCCGCCGGCATCGTGGCCGCAGCGAACAGCCAAGGGGTTTCCCCCAATCCATCCCCCGAGAGGAAGCACCATCGCCAGATCTGCTCCAAGGGCAAACTGGGAAGCCCTAGGAGCCAGCCACGCTCGCCGCTGATCTGCCGTCCACGCGGTCTAGAGAGGCGGTCCCCGCCTCTGCATCAGCCACTCGCTGAAGGGGGGCCGACGCGCTCCACCAGTGGCCGCTGCCACCACGCCAGGCGCAACCGCGTGGAATAGAGCAACACCGAGCCGAACGCACCGCCACCAGGCACCGGCCCCGCCACCGCCGCCCGCCGCCGCGCCGTCACGCCCTCGGCATGCACCACACCGCTGCCCGCTAGCCCCGACCCGCGTCGTTAGCGAGCAGGGGAAGGAAGGCCCCGCCGCCGCCGAGGCTGACCGGGCTTCGCCCGTCAGTGCGAGCCGGCGGCACGAGGAAGGAGCCGAGCAGGAGGGGGGCCTGTGACCGGGGGCTAGAGTTTCCCCTCCGCGTCGCTCGCGGGAGTGACCGGGAGGGGACGGGAGGGGGATGCCGTGTATTCGAAACTTCCAGTCAAGGGTCCTTTTAGTGATGGTTCCCTAAAAAAATGGGTTTTAGTGATACGTGATGTATTTGTCGTAATACTTACTTGAGTAGTTAACAACTCCAGTAGCGAACCTCTGGGCGATCGCTCGCGCTAGCCACCTCATCATTTTTACTGTGCTAGCGAGAGAAAAAAAGGAAGGGGTAAAAAGGGGCGGACTCTCAGGTCATGCTCAGGTCATATAAATAGCACGCAATTGCTCTCTCCAGAAGTCCAGGTCTTAGCCTATACCCGCTTTCTGTCCCTGATATGCCGAGCCTTCTTTTCAGGGAAAGTGGGATGTATTTCAGCTTTGTATACCACACATGTGACTGAGATAATGGAGTAAACCAAGGCCCTCTAGTTAATTTGTGGAGAGTTCCTGCCTACTGCCTAGCATTATTTGCTTCAGTGCAACAAATGTTCTACAAAACTCAAGTGCAATCCCTAGAGTCCAGCCCCCGGCTCAACTACTATGATCAGGTCGAGCGCGAGCAGGAGGGTGACGAGGCAATGGAGCTGAACAAGCCATCGGTGCCACCATCAAGTCGTATCGCGCAGAATTAAACCACCGCCCCTGAACAAGATGCAACTCAGGAGGCCAATGCAAGCGAGACCTCGTATTGTGCTGAGCTCGGGAAAATTGACCCCCGATGATACCTCCGAGACCTCGTATCACATCAAGCTTGTGAAAATCGAGCGCTGTGTGACCTACGAGGCAGCTGCAGGGCCCTCAACGATGCATGGGACGAGCTGTAGGATGACATCACTGCCAACGAGGGTGGCGGCCGAAGATGCTGCCGCCATTTTGTCCCCTCTGACATGACCAAGATTTGATTATGTGCAACTTTATTTTTAGTTACTAGTACAAATGCCCGTGCATTGTAACGGGCGAAAAAAGATTGAACATACTCCACGTGGCATTGCACAACACTTCTTATACCCTAATGGCATTTGTCGGGGCCTAATTCAGATCCACGGTCTCATCCCATGAAAGAGTAGTTGTGCATGAAACAGTCTTTCAAGCTATTTTTTTTTTCTTTTCATAAAAACACATTTTTTAAAGGTGATTTTCTTTGTAATTTTTCAGAATATTTTAAAAAGATGATTCAATTTTTTGGTGAAATTTTTTTTTTGGAAATTATATTTCCGAGACACACAGACAATTCTCTCTGTTACTTACGCGAAGATGTACGGACTCGATCTCCCTTCCCGTAGTAGCAGGGTTTACGAAATACATTAAAATCAGCAGGACGTTAAGCACCGACATATGCGTTAATTGAAATAAAATTCAGAAAAGCACTGAAGTAAATCGAAACCTAATGTATGCTTCTTCTGCTAAACTTCAGATTGCTTCGAAGGAAAATATGAATACAGCCAACTTGTCTTGCTCTATTTTACACGGCTCATTGTGTCCATCAAGATGGACAATGCTAACATAAGCAGAACAGAATGTGACTAAGCGACAACCAATGCACTATCTTTAGGACAGCATTCAGACATGAATTGCAAAGACGCAGCATGGATAAATACCTTCACTCTTCTAAGTAGTTCATCATATCTCCGGTGTCCTTCTTGCAAAAATCTTTTTGTACAGTTGAAAGGACCCCTTACTTGTTTCTGTGTTCAAGCTCATTAACTGCTGAATTATACAAATAACATGTAAAATTTTATCTCTCCTAATTAAAGCATTGACAATAAAATCTAGAATATCTCCTTATTTGCATGAATCTAATGCAACTTCAAGCATGTCCAATACACTCGTAATATTTAATCCAATTTTCTCCTTCTGACTCAAAGACCAAGAAGTATTTGATAGCATGAGGCTGAAGGAATCAAACACGACCTTGGACCATTGAACGATAAAAAAATATCCATTGATCTGTGGAGGTGGCCAGCTTGTAAATACATATGGATAGTCAGACGGACAGTCCACTCACGACGTTGTTATCATCCAACAAAAGCAGCAACGATTTGCCAAATTCACCTTGGCCGCGCATATGAGGATCTGCAAGTATGGGTTGAGAAGGAACAACATCAATCAGCAATGTAAGACAATAGGTTTTGGGGGAACCGGCACAACCCTCTAGGGGTGGCCTATCACATATATATATATAATGAGGTGGTATACAACGTTACAGTATACACATGTAAAATGTAAATACAGAAGCTATACAGTCTAACACCCTCCCTCAATCTTAGCCACTTTCTAAAGAATCTAGAAGGGTAAGATTGCGCCTGCAAGCCTCAAACTGTGGTAAAGGCAATGGCTTGGTGAAGATGTCTGCAAGTTGATCCTTGGAAGAAATAAACTTGATCTGTAGTTGCTTCTGAGAGACACGTTCGCGCACAAAGTGATAGTCAACTTCAATGTGTTTCGTTCGAGCATGGAATACCGGATTTGCAGAGAGGTATGTAGCACCGAAGTTATCACACCAAAGGACAGGAGACTGTGCTTGGGATATACCCAACTCCCGGAGCAAAGACTGTACCCAGATAATCTCCGAAGTGGCATTGGCCACAACTTTATACTCAGCTTCAGTACTGCTACGCGAGACAGTGGCCTGTTTCCGAGCACTCCAGGCAATCAGATTAGAGCCAAAGAACACAGCATAACCCACCGTGGATCGCCTGTCATCCGGATTGCCAGCCCAATCTGCATCAGAATATGCTGAGAGACAGCCAGAGGAGGACGGTCGAATATGCAATCCATGAGCCACCGTGAACCGAATGTAACGCAAGATACGCTTAACAGCAGACCAATGAGTATCACGGGGTGACTGCAGATACTGGCAGACTCGATTAACAGCAAAGGAAATGTCCGGTCGTGTGATCGTCAAGTACTGAAGACCACCAACAATACTCCTGTACTCCGTCGCATCAGAAGAAGACAGAAGCACACCATCAACAGCAGTGAGCTTGTCAGTGGTGGACATGGGTGTAGTCGTCGGTTTGCACTTAAGCATCCCAGCTCGCTGCAACAAATCCAAAGAGTACTTCTTCTGCGTCATAACAAGACCATCAGCCCGAGAAGTAACCTCCACACCAAGGAAGTAGTGAAGCTTCCCAAGGTCCTTGACCGCAAAATCAGCACCAAGCGAGCGAATAAGCGCAGTAGCAGCTGACTGAGAGGAGCTGACCAAAATAATATCATCTACATAGACCAACAAGTACATAGTAACCTCAGGCCTCTGTAGAAGAAACAATGAGTCAGCAGTTGATGATGCAAAACCATGAGCACGAAGGGCCATTGCAAGACGAGCATGCCAAGCACGAGGAGCCTGCTTCAGACCATAAAGTGCCTTGGACAGACGACAGAGATGATCAGGGCGATCTGGATCAGAAAAACTCGGAGGCTGGCGCATATAGACCTCCTCCTCCAACACACCATGAAGGAAGGCATTTTGAACATCAAACTGACGAAGAAACCAACCTCGAGTAACAGCAAGAGAGAGAAGAAGCCTGATGGTAGTAGGCTTGACCACTGGACTGAAGGTGTCTTCATAGTCAAGAACAAAACGTTGTCGAAAACCACGAGCAACAAGACGAGCTTTGTAGCGCTCAATGGACCCATCAGAATGCCTCTTCACTTTGAAAACCCATTTAGAATCAATGACATTAACCCGTGATGGTGGAGGAACAAGAGTCCATGTCTGATTGTGAATGAGAGCTTGATACTCCTGCTCCATGGCCTCTCTCCAATGAGGAATGCGCATAGCAGCTTGATACGTACGTGGCTCGGAGGATGGATCTGCAAGAGCAGCAGACATGCATGCAGCTAACCAGGCAACTGTACCATCGTGTCGTTTCTTAGGCTAAAAGATGCCACTCCGGCTGCGCGTATGTGGATGTAGAGCAGCAGCAGGAGCCAGCGAAGTAGAGGGCGATGGGGACGTCACGGTCGGCGAAGAGCCAGACGCCGCCTCAGGAGAGCCGGTACCGGACGGCTCCGGGATGCATGAGGCCAAAGCCGGCCTGGGCGAAGCCGACCCCGATGACAGAGGCCCAGAGGCCATGGGCGAAACGAGGGCGGGCGAGGCCGGCCCCGGTGACGACGGCCCAGACGCCCTGGGCGAGACAAGGGCGGGCGAGGCAGGCCCCGGTGACGACGGTCCAGATGCCCTGGGCGAGACAGGGGCAGGTGAGGCCGGCCCAGTCGCCGTTGGCGTGACCGGGGTCACGGGGCGCGACTGTGGCGATGACGGCCCAGAAGCCAGAGGCGATGAAGCGGGCGGCAGGACCGGGGCAGCGATCGGCCGTGCATGGGCACGGGGACCGAGGCCATGCAGGGGCGCCATGCGATCATCGTGCACAGCTGAAGGTGCCGACGATAAAAGCGACGGCGACGAGGGAGGCGATGGTGCCTCTAAAATCTCCAAATGAGCCCCACGACCAGTGCCTGCACCATGGTTAGGCAACAACAGAGGAGAATATGCAACATCATCAAATTGGTCAGAAGCAACAGAGGATGAATGCATGGGTGATGGTTCGGCAGTGGATACAGGGAGTTTGGCAAAGGGAAATACATGCTCATCAAACACGACATCCCGCGAGATGTAGACACGATTAGTGGGCACATGAAGACATTTGTATCCTTTATGAAGAGAGCTATAACCAAGAAAACACACTTCTTGGAACGAAACTCGAGCTTGCACTTGCTATATGGACGGAGATGGGGCCAGCAAGCACACCCAAACGCCTTGAGAAAGGTGTAGTCTGGTTGTTCATTAAGAAGAACTTCAATGGGAGTCTTCATGTTCAAATCACGAGTGGGAGTACGATTGATGAGAAAACATGCAGTGGTGAAAGCATCACTCCAAAACCGAAACAGAACATATGCATGGGCCAAAAGAGTAAGACCAGCTTCAACAATGTGACGATGCTTACGTTCTACTGAACCATTCTGCTGATGTGTATGTGGACATGCTAAACGGTGAGCGATCCCAAGCGACTGAAAGAAGGAGTTGAGGTTGCGATACTCGCCACCCCAGTCCGACTGAACATGAACAACATGTTTTTGGAACTGAACAAAAATGTCAAACACATCAGATTTACGTTTAATAAGATAAAGCCAGGTAAAGCGACTATAAGCATCAGTAATTGTGACCACTGACAGAAGTCTGAGCAGGACCCCATACATCTGAAAACACAAGTTCTAAAGGATGTTTCACCTCACGACTGGACTCCGAAAAAGGAAGTTGATGACTCTTCCCCTGCTGACAAGCATCACACACTGCTACATCTTTATTGCTAGACACACTAGGAAGCTCATGACAACGCAAAACATGCCGGGCAATAGGTGTGGCCGGGTGACCAAGACGAGCATGCCACTGTGACGGAGATACCCGAACTCCACTGAAAACGCGAGCGACGCCAGGATGCTCCAGACGGTAGAGGCCCTGGCAGAGCCGCCCACTAAGAAGAATGTCCCTCGTGCCCCGATCCTTAATAAAAAGATCAAAAGGGTGAAATTCACAAAGCACATTATTATCACGTGTGAGTTTAGGAACGGAAAGAAGATTACATGTCACAGATGGAACTCGAAAAACATTACGAAGCTGAAGACTCCTATTGGCATGTCTAGTGAGAAGCGATGCTTGACCAATATGAGAGATGTGCATACCTGCTCCATTGGCGGTGTGGATCTTGTCGGAGCCATGATAGGGTTCACGAGTGTGAAGCTTCCCCATCTCACTTGTCAGGTGCTCTGTCGCCCCAGAGTCCATGTACCAGTGTGGATCGATGGAGTAGGACTGAGTGTGTCCCTGTTGCTTCTGCGGCGCCGGACGATCAGCCATGGCGACCTGACGGGCAAAGTTGCGTGTATCCTTGCCGTCATTGCCAAGACCAAGAAAACTCCGCTGGAAGCGTTTGTGACACTTGGAGGCCCAGTTCCCCTCAATGCCACACAACTGACACACGCGTCGACCACCAGCCCCTGGAAGAGTTGCGGACGCGGGGGGAGCCGAAGATGGCGAGGACGAGGCAGGTGACGGCCCCTTGGAGGAGGTGCAGCCACCCTTAGTGGCAGCGTTTGCCGAGAGGGAGCCATGGCTGGCCTTGGAGCGTCGCGCCTCGACACGCTGCTCGATAAGGAGAAGGCGGGAGTAGACCTCATGTGCCGCCATGGGAGTGGAGTTGGCCCGCTCGTTGATGATCTCGACCAAAGCATCATACTCCTCGTCAAGCCCGTTGACAATGAAGGAGTTGAACTCGGAATCAGTGAGCGTCTGTCCAATGGAGGCCAACGTGTCAGCAAGGCCCTTGACCTTGTTGTAGAACTCCGTGGCCGTGGAGTCAAGCTTCTCACACTCGCCAAGCTGGCGGCGAAGCACAGAGACACGCGCCTGTGACTGCGCCGCAAACGAGCGCTCGAGGATAGTCCAGGCCTCATGAGACGTCTTAGCGAAGACGACGAGTCCAGCGACAGCCGGAGAGAGCGACCCCTGGATGGAGGAGAGGTTCGCCTGGTCCTGCCCTGTCCAAACACGGTGAGCCGGATTATAGACCGAACCGTGCACGCTGTCCACCAGCGCAGGAGGGCAAGGGAGAGAGCCGTCGACGTAGCCAAGCAGGTAATGACTCCCAAGGAGCGGAAGAACCTGCGCGCGCCAGAAGATGTAATTGTCCGATGACAACTTAATGGTGATGAGATGGCCGAAGTGAAACGGCGGCGGCAGCTGCGATCCCATCGAGGAGACTGGCTGAGGTGCAGCCACCGTGGAGACAGTCAGAGGGGCAACCGGCGCGGGTGCAGGGGGTGCGGTGACCGCGGTCGACACCGTGAGACCCGCCAGCACGGCGGACTCCGCCACCAGCGGCATGGGCGAGACGGCAGCCGCGGTGGAAGAGGCGGACGGGGTGGCGGCGGTGTGCACCGCGAGCACCTGTCCGGGCGACGAGGCGGCCGATGAGATCGCGAACAAGGAGCCCACGCTCCGCGTCCCGATCAGCGACTGCAGGGAGGCGGCGTCCAACGGCCGGGAGAGGAGTGCCGCGAGGGAGGCCGGCAGAAAGCCGGCGGCGGTGGAACTGGACGCAGCAGCGCACGACATAGTGGCGATGCGGCGGCAGGGCGGCGGCGGAGGTGGTGATGGTTGTTTTAGGATTTTGGGCGGAAGCGTATGTAACGTAGCGTGATACCATGTAAGACAATAGGTTTTGGGGAAACCGGCACAACCCTCTAGGGGTGGCCTATCACATATATATATATATATATATATATATATATATATATATATATAATGAGGTGGTATACAACGTTACAGTATACACATGTAAATACAGAAGCTATACAGTCTAACAAGCAAGAGCCGGCATGAACAAATTCGCTGCAATCTCACATGCCCGTATAAACAGATGAGACATGAACTTGAGGACATGTTTTTATACTGCAAAATCTGGTGTTAGTATTGCTGAATGTTGAGTATAATGTTTATTAGGAAAGATAAGATAGATTAGGATTTGTTCTGGCTTGTCTTGTACTCCAAATAGATCATTGTACTCCTATATATATGCCCACGAGGCTCAAGCAATACAATGAACTATTCCACCAATCCCTATATCCTTTCCAACATGGTATCTATCGCAAGTCGATCCTAAACCCTAGCCGCCGCCGCTTCCGCACCTGCGCGCCGCCCCCGGGGCGGCCGGCCTCCATGACCGCCGCCGGGGGCCGCGCCGCCCGTACCTAGGGTTCGTCCGCCGTCCGTGTTGGCCGGCTGCCCTAGAGAGTCTTTTTCCTGATCCTTTGATCCGGGTTTTTCTCTCTCTCGCCGATCGCTTTGATCGGCGTCTACTTTTTGGTTTTCCGATTCACTGGATCGGTTTGCGTCGCCCACCGCCGCCGTCGACACCTCGCGCCTCTACTCCGACATCGGCGCGACCATCGCCTACTTCACCGACACGGCGGCCTCGCGTGACAAGAAGCCCTCAAGGTCGTCGTCCGCGCGCCGGCCCGCCCGTCGCCCTGCGCCGGCCATCACCGCCCTGCTCCGACCGGGACTCCTGCATTACCCGACCCGGCGGCCTCGCGCCATGCGGCGGCCAATCATAGCCGCCATGTCGCCCGCTGTCGCCGGCCTCATCCAGGACTTCGCCGACACCATGCATACATCGAGCGGCGTCCCCGTCCTCGCGCGCGGTCGCATTGATCACCCGCTCGCCGCCGCGATCCGCCTCATCTACGTTGCGCCGACCGACCTGGCCCGTTGGTTACGCGCGCCTCCGCAGGTCCCGTGAAGATCATCCCCGAGTTTAGCGCGCCTCTCCACCGATCGAGCATCGGGCTGCCGTTGCATCGCCCAGTAGGGCCGCAGCGCCGCCGCCCCGTGGTTCTCCTCCCGGCTGC
This sequence comes from Triticum aestivum, assembly GCF_018294505.1. Classification (NCBI taxonomy): domain Eukaryota; kingdom Viridiplantae; phylum Streptophyta; class Magnoliopsida; order Poales; family Poaceae; genus Triticum; species Triticum aestivum. The sequence goes on from NC_057801.1 coordinate 676,703,897, forward strand.
ACCGACCTGCGTCACCGCTGCGTCGCCCCTTCGGGTCGTAGTGCCGCGGCCCGCGGTACATCGCCGCCCCAGGGCCGTCCGCTCCAGGCGTCCCCATGGCTGCACCGACCCTCGCGCCACCGCTGCGTCTCCCCGTCGGGCCATAGCGAGCGTGGACGCGGTCCATGCTGCCGTCCTGAGGCCGTCCCCGCGGTTGCACCGACCCGCGCTTCGCCGTCGCGTCGCCCCCTTCGGGTTGTCGCGCCGCGGCCCGCGGTCCCCGCCGCCGCCCCGAGGTCTTCCTGTCGTCGCCCGGACCTGCCCGCCGTCGCTGCGTCGCCCTACGGGTCGTAGCGCCGCGGCCCGCGATCCACTCCGCCATCACCGCTCGTCGACCTCCCGTGGTATGCGCTGCGCCGTCTCCCTTGGCGTGGGAACGCCACCGTCCGCGCCGGTCTTCGTCACGCTGTCGGGTTCTTCGCCTACTTCGAGCACCGCCGCCGCACTCCTAACCTAGTCGCCGCCGCCGCCGTCAGGCCGCCGCCGCCGCCGCTCTTCTTTGGCCGCCGCCGCCGCTACCCTCGTAGCCGCCGCAGCCGCTTGTCCACCTCCTTCGTCTTCGTCCAGCACCAGCCCGTCGCCAGCGTCGCCGTAATCTACCCCGACCGCTTCATCTACTCCGACAACCGCGGGCGACATTGGCCCCACACCGATTGGCGCCGCAACTGTCGTCGAGTCCTTCTCTGCTGGCCTCTCCAACTTCTTCGACATGGCGTACAGCTTGTGCAGGTCCCAGTCTATGCATGCCCGGTGCTGGCAACACCGCCGCGTGCCTTCGTCCACGATGTGTGCCCGGGCCTGGCAAGCCTGGCGCGGCGCTTCGTCAACTTCGTCTTTGTCCGTCTACGCATGCCCGGTGCTGGCAACACCGGTGCGTGCCTTCGTCCATGATGTGTCCCCGGGCTTGGCAAACACGCCGCGACGCGTCGTCAACAACATCATCTTCCTGGCGCACCCTACTTCGACACCACTGCGCCCATGCTAACTCGGTGCCACCTTGCACCCGCGGCTCCACGGCGACTTCCTCGACACCGGCCACCCTGACTCGACATCGACCACGGCATTCTTCGCACGCCTACCTCGACCAGGGCTCCACCACCCATGCTCTCGGCTACCTCGACAAACGGCACAAAGGGCTATCGCCTTGCTTGAGCAACCTCGTCGGTTGCCACTCCAGCCACGACTCCGCGATGCGTTGACCGTTACGACTGCGGGGGGGTGTCTGTCGGCTTGCCTTCGGATTCTTCTCCAGTCTCACCGTCTGCGTCGCTACCATTGTGACTGCGGGGGGATGTTGAGTATAATGTTTATTAGGAAAGACGAGATAGACTAGGATTTGTTCTGGCTTGTCTTGTACTCCAAGTAGATCATTGTACTCCTATATATATGCCCACGAGGCTCAAGCAATACAACGAACTATTCCACCAATCCCTCTATCCCTTCCAACACTGAACAACGGATGCACGTACACGAAGGTTGCTCCTTTATTGATTCCTAACGCGCTGAGGCTGCTCGAGCTTATCATCTTCACCTCGCCATCCCGTTTCAGCACCTCCGTACACACAACCCCGCCATCGTAGCCCCTGGACAGCGCTGCCTAGCTTGGCTCCACACAGCCGCCACGCAGCCGTCAGCGCGCCGGACTGAGGCACTGTCCTAGGTGTCATGGTAGCCAGCGTCGTGGTGGGCTCGGTAGAGCACAGGGCGGAAAAAATGACAAAATCTGCTTTGCGTGCCACTACGCTTCACTTATGTTCAATTCTGAGAAACCTTGAAATAAGTTTATCCTCATCTCTATAAGGTGCATATGCGAATGGGTTGCGACAGGTTGAATTATCTTTATTTGGATCATGAAGTGTTGGTGTGAGAAGCTACCCTAACATCCTTCATTGATGCATACTTAAGCTCTGCACTTCCATCGAATGAAAGAGTGGTGATGCATGGAATAGTCTTTTAGCAGGGGAAACATACAATATGATTCTTACAGGTGCATGGAATAGTCTTTTAGCGGGAGAAACATACACTATGATTCTTACAGGTGCATAGAATAGTCCCTTAGCTATCCGCATCCGGTTGCATTTTGCAAGAAATTTGACGAAAGTGAACAAATTTGAGAGATATTTAGACAAACCGGACATATTAATTCATACTTGAATAACTTTTAGATAAAACGTGATGCTTTTCATCTAGAATGGAGGACACTTATTACATTTTGACTTATTTTAACTAAACCGTACTCTAAACCTAGTCTAAATGACTATCGGCCCCCGCTCGCCCATTTTTGGCCGGCCATGAGCCCCGGGAACTGAAGCTCCGGCTCTGCCTTGTACTCTCTGCCTTCGCAGCCTGTAAGCGGCTAATCGGCTGACGAAAGGGCGGTGGCCTTCCTAAGACCAGAGTGTCGGCGACCCCCCATGTTGTACTCTTCCTCACTGTCAGCGGATATGATTCTTACAGGTGCATGGAATAGTCCCTTAGCTATCCGCATCCGGTTGCATTTTGCAAGAAATTTGACGAAAGTGAACAAATTTGAGAGATATTTAGACAAACCGGACATATTAATTCATACTTGAATAACTTTTAGATAAAACGTGATGCTTTTCATCTAGACTGGAGGACACTTATTACATTTTGACTTATTTTAACTAAACCATACTCTAAACCTAATCTAAATGACTATCGGCCACCACTCGCCCATTTCTGGCCGGCCATGAGCCCCGAGAACTGAAGCTTCGGCTCCGCCTTGTACCCTCTGCCTTCGCAGCCTGCAAGCGGCTAATCGGCTGACGAAAGGGCGGTGGCCTTCCTGAGACCAGAGTGTCGGCGACCCCCATGCTGTACTCTTCCTCACTATCGGCGGCGCCCTTGGACGTGTCGACTTTGTGATCATTGCGCTGGGGCGCGGGTGTGGCGGAGCTGGCAGCGTCACCCTCGTCCTTCTTGTCGTAGACTTCACCGACCGCATCGTGGATCTTCTTGAAGGCGGCTTCTAGCTCTGCTTGACGTTAGCGGTACCACCAGCGGCCACGAAGGATTTGGCAGGCGGTGCGATAGGAGTCGCTAGTGCCTCCTGCTCGGCCTAATCCACGTTCGGCGCAATTGTCGTGCTAGCGGCGAGGTGCTCCACCGCACTCCTGTTCCGGATGAGGGTCGACACTGGAGATGCCCTTATGTACTCTTTGAGAGTTTACGAAAAAAGTAGATCCTGATGATCCGGACAATTGCGGCCGTTTTGAGGGTCGATGTTGGAGATGCCCTTATATGCTCTTTGAGAGTTTAATAATTCATATATAGCATTGTATAACATTATTAAAATATTCAGATTCTAATGATGTTTTATTATGTACTTTTTCTTATCGAAGGTCCTTTGATTTGTAATTCATTCCCAACGTTTTTTTTTTCTTTTGCACTATTAAGGCCAAACGCAAGAAAATATGTCCATACTAAGGCTGATAAAAACAACATTGTGGTCGAGCGACCTGCACGTAGACTCCCCGTCAGGTCATCACGTGTACCTCCACCGCTTAGCCTATCCATTCGCCTCCACCGCTTAGCCTATCCATTCGTCTCCAGCAAGATGCATCTGTATCCCTCTCAGCCCCATCCATATGTACTTCCACCCAGTGGTGGAGCTTGGGCACAAAT
>NC_057801.1:676708109-676732744 GCF_018294505.1 Triticum aestivum
CAATATGCTGATTTTTAGTGGAAAAATGGTCAAATACATAAGTATATATGCAATTTTTTCTTTAAGCTGGGGGGTCACCACCCAGGTTGGCCCCATGAAGCTTGGCCACTACTTCCACTGATATGTGCAGCCGTTGCTTCAACGCTGCAGAGCCAGCGGGATTTGCCGCACTGGGAGAGCCGGCTGTCCGGCGAGCGCCAGCGGGATTTGTGTCAATTTTGTGGCTGCATGCAGTTTCCCCCTCTCTCTCTCTCATTTCCTCATCTCTCGATCTAATTCTGTCGAGTGCATCTGCAAGCCGATGTGGAGCCTGGTAGTTTTTACCAAAAAGGCTCTCGCCACGCTTTATATATAAAGCACGATCACAGCAATCCAATACAAACATACGCCACCACAACACACGCACACACCCAAGGCAAGATATATAGGCGCTGAGCGCGGCAACACCACCCCTAGCACTGCCACTGCGGAGAGATGAAGCCGCATATGATGAACCGTGGGCTTCAAGGCGGCGTCTTCAGGAAGGATACGACATCGGAGCGCCGCCACCGTCCAATCCGAGGATCACAGTTTCCCCCGGAGCCGCACGACGGGCAATGAGAGCCGCGACGACGCATTCAAGAAGGGAACGAGCTTCGCCGCCGCCGGTCCGTCCGAAGATAGAACAGGTTTTCACCCCGGCCAAAACTCACCGCCATCGGACGCCACACCCCGGCAACCATGCCGCCCACACGGCCATGGCCACCGGGCAGCATCAAGCCATGGCCTCCGCCCGAGAGACCGTGCAACCACCACCAGGGTCGCCGCCCCGGTATCCAAGACCTTGACACCACCTCACCCGAGACCTGCCGCTATCCCAACCAAAGTGACGAGCGGAAAGATCCCATCTTTCGCACCACCGGCCGACCCCCAGTGCTGAGACCCCATAGGCCGGCCAGCTGACCTCCATCGACCCGTCCTGCAGCACCGGGCGCGAGGCGATCTCGATCCCACAACACCTTGCATGAGACGAGGTCAGTCCTGCTGCACCATGCGCGAGACGAGCTTAGTCCTGCGGCACTGTGCACGAGATGAGCTCGGACCTGCGCATTGGGCGCGAGACGAGCGATGGACCGCAGCTGGGGGACGGTCAATCCTTCGACGAAGATAGCGTCCGGGAGCCGATGAGATGGATCGAAGGTCAAACCGAGCCGCCTACAAACGAGCCGGTGCCGAAAAAACCAGCCGCCGCCGTAGCCGACCCGCCGAGCTGCCGTGGTGCCGGTTGGACGAATGGAAGCCGCCACACCAGATGGCCTTGCCGCCTCGCCGCCGCCGTCCACAGCCGGAGCAACAGCCATGCCGGGCCGATGCCCTAACCCGCGCCGCCCGCCGGAAACCGCCAGATCCAGCCGGCCCGCACCACCACCACCGCCACCAAGCCACCGCTGCGCTAGGCACCACGCCGTAAGCAGCCGCCGCCCAGGAGCGCCCGGCCGCGCCGCCCGCAGCCCTTGCCGCAGGAGCCCCCACGCGCCAGATCCGCACCGCCACGCGACCACCACCCAGCATCGACCAGCGCGCCAGCTCGACGTCGTGCCGCGGCGCGCCCCAGCCGGATAGGAAGACCCGTGCCGCCGCCGGCCCAGGCGACCCAGACTGTCCCTAGCCGCGCGGGGGCGGCGCGGGAGGGAGAAGGGAGTCCCGTCCGCCTGGTAGTTTTTAATCATCAAATGACATCTTGTCAAGGCGCTGCTTGGCTGCTGCGTGTCATCGGGATCAATATGACTCTTTTGGCTAGCTCCGTGTTTACATGCGTCTTCTCGTCTAGCTAGACAACATTACGGTAGACCACAACTCCTCGTTTGAACTTGTCAGCTTGTTCGTCCTTGCTTGCACATGTATGTGCTAGTCCTGTTTGATGCGTTTTTTCTGTCTGTCTGTTTATTCCCAAAGCAGCTGGTTGATATTCCAGACAAATTCAGAACGTATTTGAACAGGTGAGAATCAGTCTAAGAGGGAAAGATGGGACTATTCAACGGTAAGGGTTTCACTTTTGGTGAGCCACCTTGGAGGTCCGCAAAGCTGCATATCAGCGATGGAGCCGCGTCAAGCTCGGGTGAGGAGGTGATCCATCATTCTTTTCTTCGGTGGCTGCTGTCGTGGTGCCGGAGGCAGGTGATGGGTGTTGGTGTCAAGCTCAGAAATGTTCTGCTATCTTTTCAGTTTTGTCATGTCGGTCCTTACGTAATTTGTATTTTAATCTTTATGATATGAATAAGACACGTATTACCATGCAAAAAAAAGCAAATATCCTTTCTATTGTCAAACCGACGTGCTACCGAGTTGGTCGCTGCCTTAGCACATGGCTCGTGAGGTTATGGGCTTGATCCCCACAGCAAGCAATATTTGTTGACTGTTGGCCCATAAGAGAACGTTTCATCTAGCCCGTATATAAGAGAAAAGCACGTTTGTATGGGGCATTGCTCTATGGCCTAAATTCGTCACCGACGTACCACCCTTGATTAGTACCACCTCGTTTATATTACGATTTTGTCCATACAAATTGTAAAAGCGTATTATGACATGAGAAGAAAAGTATTGTGATGATGAACCCGACAAAGTCAATCTATGCTTTATTATTAGGGAAAGATGTTTGTGTGGTTCATGTACCAATAATTCCACCCAAAAGTCCAAACTGTTGAAGAAGGTTCGGCAATCCACATGTACTTCAACAATATTCATGATAAGAAGATTTGGCTTTTGCAATGTTTAATTATGTTTAGTTAAGTCTATGCTAGGCTTTAATTTTGTTTCAGCCATGCGTAATTATGTAGCTGGAAGTAATGTTTAATTATGAAGTAGATGTGTTAAACTATGTTCATATACTAACTGTGAAGTGTTATGTTCATATGAATTGACAAAGCAGGAGGATTATTTTTCAAAATGTATTTATAGGTTTGAAGTTTTGAGCATCGATTAGAAGCTATCCTCCCAATACCTAGGTTTTTAAGGGCTTTTGAGTTTTGGGGTTAGCTTTTTTAGGAATTAAGTTTTGCCAATCGATTAAAGTTGCCCTTAACGTAAGAAGATCTTTGCAAACATACGTAACCCAATATTGGAATGGGTTGTCATGTTCATGTATGTCTTGTTTGTTGTGCGTATTCTGTGGCCTAACAGAGTGTGTATTCACCTCTTTATGTGTTCGTTTTGTTTTGACTATTTCATTTGGGTCTTGTGTGTGAAAAAAATGGATACATGCACCTTTTGCCGTATCAACCTTTTGACTGGTATCCAAGGCCAAGGTGGAGTCCTTGGGCCTCATCACTGGTGACTGCCTCACCGGTAGGCTGTGAGATCTATGTGCAGGAGTGGAGTGTCGTTGTGCCATCGTTGCTATGCCGCACGCCAACACACGTTGGGAGGTGGCCGCTGGGTTGTCAGCTGTACCTATGGGGCTGCACCATAGGGTTTCACGTTCCTCGTGGATTGAACTCTGGCTCAAGTTCCTAATGACCCACATCCTTTTTTTTTTGCAGTTGTGCTAGGGTCGAGGCTGAGCAGAAGGTGAAGAAGCTGGGGCTCACTGCAGAATAGATGGATAACCCCATGTCAGCCTGGGGTGGTGTAAGTAAAATTACTATTGGTGGACATACAATGCGATCGGGGATTTCCACTTGTCATTGAACTGAACTGACTCAAGTCACTTTTTTTTTTGAAAAGGACGCTTACCTCCAGCCTCTGCATCAATCAATGCATGCAGCCATATTATTAAAATCAAAATATGATTTTAAGTTTCACGGAAACTCAAAATCTGAGCAAGAAAGATAAACAAATCTGTAAACGCCACACCCGGCGAGAAAGCGAGTCACTTACCTACTGATTATATTGTAGTACTACATGATTTTTCGTGAAACGGGAATTTCAGTGTGGGCCAGCCCATGCGTTCCAATGTGTTCATGTTATAGGTAGCAGGAATTAGGATTCTGGCACAGAAATCATGTAGTACCACACCACGAAGATGTGTGCATTGTGCAGCTTCAAGCGTACATACATACAGTATATATCTAACAGCCCTAGCCGACTCCTCCCACCAATCCAAGTCGCCTCCTCCTCCCAACCCTAGCTGCCCCTCCTCCTCACCCCCTTCCCTCCTCCCTCCCTCGCCGCCGCCTGAGGCAGCCGTCGGGCAAGCCCGGGGTGCCAAGGATGGTGGCGGCGGGGCCTCGGTTGCATGCCCTGCTCATGTGTGGGGAACCCTGGATCTGGAGCGACGGCTCCATTGACAAGGCAGGGCCGGCTAACAGCCGTGCGGGTGGTGGATCAGGTGTCCCGGTCGCGCGGGCGGCGGGATCCGGTGGTCGCTGGCGGCCGGCGGCGGCTTCTGCGGCAGTCGGTGTGCGCGATCTAGCGCGTCCCTTCCTCCCCTGTTCGGCGTGCGGGCCAGCCTGGTCGGGCCGCACTTCCTCTTGATCGTCGGTTCTATACAGGAGGTGTTGCTGGTGGCGGAGATCTAGTTCGGGCGAAATCCCTGGCCGACCATGACCGGCCACGCTGATGGTGACGCCTGAGGGCGCCGTTTGCTTCCTTGGAGGTGTCGGTATGGACTGATCTCCTCACTTCACATTCCCCTAGGTTTCCCAGGTGAAAGCCCTGACTCTGTTGGGCGGCGGCGGCGCTCACGGCGTCGTTCCCTTCTTGAAGGCGCCGCTTTGGGAACCTTGGGGTTGGGTGGCGCTTGTGGGTGGTGGGCGACAGCGGTGGTGCGGCCCTTTCCTAGCATGGATTTATGTTCGTTGCTTGGAGATGGAGTCGCGTAGGTGGAGGTCGTCGGCTGGCGTCGTGGTGGCGTCAATGGCGGAGGACCTGCCAAGGCTCGCGTAGGTGGAGGTCGTCGATTGGCGTCGTGGTGGCGTCGATGGCGGAGGACCTTCCAAGGTTGTCACCTCAATCTGCTTTGAAGATGGACCAGTGGAAGATGGCGGCGATGACACATGTGAGTGCGTCAGACCGGTTTGAGCCCCGGATCTGGCAGATGGCTCGGTCGGGGCCTCCGGCTTTAGATGTTAGGCTTAGGTGAGAGGTATGGGTATGTGGCCCAGCTTGCACCCTTCATCATTTGGATAGGAGTAGCGCCAGACGCTGCCAAGATGGCGAATTCAGTCATATTGTTGTTATATTTTGTAAGATCCTCAAGAATAATCAATAAAATGGTTGTATGCATCTCCCAGATGCAGAGGCCGCGGGTCATCCTCTTTTTCGAAAGAAAAAAACATACAGTATACGTTGTACGGGGTGGTGCCCATCGCACCATGTTGCCTCTTGCATGACTGATCTGTCAAAATTTGCATGATCAAGTCATATAAATAGTACGTGGCTGCTTTCTCAAGTTCAAGTCCTAGCTAGCCTATAGCCCTATATATACCAGCTTTTCCGGCCTGGCCTGCTGAGCCTTCTTTAGGTAGAAAGTGAGATGTATTTCAGCTTTGTATACGGCAGCGTCTGTAGACTGAGATAGTGGAGTAAACCAATGCCCTCTAAAGAATTTTTGGAGAGTCCCCATCCACTGCCTAGCACTATTTGCTTAGGTGCAACCATGTTCTACAAAACTGAAACTACGATATCTGGAGTCCAACCCCCAGCTCACTTCCTATCAGCAGAGGATGACAAGGTCATGGAGGAGAAGCACGTCATCTTTGCCTTTGCCGAGTCAGTAACACATGGAAGTCGCCGCTCGTAAGCAACCTGTCGCCCAGGGGCACCACACTATGAAGACTTCCAAGGCCTCGCATTGCGCCAAGCTCGGGGAAATCGACCCCCGTGAGCAATGCGTTGCCGAGGAGTGCCACGCAATCAAGGCCTCTCGGGCCTCGTATCGTGTCAAGCTCTAATACCTTGACAACCGTGCTGCCTACGAGGTACGGCTAGAGCCCAGAATGAGGCATGGGACAAGCGGAAGGAGGACATCAACGCGGAAAAGGCAGAGGAGTAGGAGGCAGCAATCGCAAGGCCGGCGGTCGAAGACGCCATCGCCATTTTGTCCTCTCCCAACGAAGCCTAGATTTAGTATTTTTACCTTTATGATTTATGTTTATGTTAGGCAAGATTGACTTTGGTGATGTTTAATTCTGTTTATTTAAGTTTATAGTAGGTTCGTCTTTTATTTGAGTTACGTTCAATTATGTAGCCCGAATTATGAAACGGGAAGTGATGTTTAATTATATATGAACTATACTTATAAAGTATGTTCATATGCAAGGGATCATATGTTAATTATGAAAAGACATATTCATACAAATGCACGAAGTGGGAGAAATGCTTTTCCAAATGTGCTGTTGCGGCTTAAGATTTGAGCGTCAATTAGAAGCAATTCTCCCAATGTTCCAGATTTTTGGGGATAGCTTTATAGGGATTGAGTGTGGATAGTCACTAAAGTTTTTCTTTAACAAAGACACACAAAGCACATCTTAGATCTTATTAACATCGACAAAAACAAATGTCAGTACAATGGATAGACAACTAGACGTAGAACGACCAGTAAAAAATAAAAATACACTAAAAAGCATATCAGTCCTCTTCTTCCTCTGATTGTACGCCGTCCGCCGAAGATTGAAAAATGCATTGAACCAACAACAAAGAAAAGCGATACCTTCAAACACCCTCGCTATATAAGGCTTTGAAGACTGCAATAGCCGCCATTAAAGTTGCATGTTCATGTTAATATGCATATAAGTCAAATCCATAAAACCACCACAAACTATATCGTCAATAGCTAAAAAAAAACCACCACTTTTAGGTGCTGGTCGCAAAACGCACCAAATGCAACGTTAATCATTGAACAAAAACACTAAATGCATGTTGGTCATGTTTTTTATGTGGCGAAGGGTTAATTAACATGGCAAAAGGGTAGACATCGTTGACTAAGAGATGTTAAAATGGATGTTGCAACTAAAAGAGGATGGAGGGCCCGCCCGTCAACTCCCCTCGCCCACCCTCTCTCTCCAATCCCCACCACTTTCATTTTTTTTTGGGTTGGCACATCCATTTTTAACGACTGTCTTAGTCAGCGTTTAGTGTTTTTTTGTCAATGATTAATATTGCATTCGGTGCATTTTGCAACCAACACCTAAAGTTGCAGCGACGTGGCGTGCTAGCTCAGCAATTCTTTTTGTACAAGACCAAGTGGCGTGCTTGCTCGGCAATTCTTTTTGTAGAAAACAAATCAGGATTTATTTATTTTGTAAAAAATATATCTTGATTTCTTTTCTTTATTGAGAGGAATACACCATGAATTCCGTTCGCAAAAGAAATGAGGCGCCTAATTGTATGAACACCTACCTTCAAATGTTATGAGAGAAATACTTTTGAACCTACCACAAGTTAAACAAAGTCAGAGCCAACGATAATCGGTTAGCAAGAACAGCCAAGAAACAGTCTGAACTGGAACTATTGCATATCCCGTACCGTGTCATTATTGAGATGCCACGTCCACCAAAGGAGAAGCAAATAAGTGACGAGTTCTTTTCGGAAACATGCAGGAGGACTGCATGTGAGTTCACCTTGCCATTGAGCGAGATAATACAGACTACAGAAGGGCAAGCCTACCGGTATTAGCTATCATACACTATATATACATACATGCACCAATCATGTACTGAAAGTTCACGGATGTTTGGTGCCTATCGTCCTAATGTTGCCTCCTGCATGACTTTTTTTTTGCTGGTGCCTCCTGCATGACTGACTATCCAACTCTGCATGAGCTACGGTGTGATACCAAAATAAGTTGCATGCTCAAGACATAGAAATGGGTCCAATCTCCAGCCTTGATCAATCATTTGCATCAATGTATGATTAGACAAGTGTTGCCCAGGTTTATTATGAAGCAAGTGAGTTGTATTTGAGTGTGTAACTTAGTGCATGTGAGGTGAGATACTGGAGTAAACCAAGCGTAAATTTTGTCGAGCCCCCACCCAACATAACCAAGTCCATAAACCTACTTCATTAATGCGATACAGTTTTAAGATTGTCAAACACCAACCGGTATCAATCTCTATATAAAGCAGCTTTCATCAAGTTGGATGAAGCGGGCACACCTTTTACAAGTGAAATGAGGATGTGCAATGTTCGTTGCCTCACAGCCTTGTGAAACTAATAGATGGTGCATACTGTGATAGAGGACATTGGTTTGATTCAACTTAACGTGGAGGTTTCACACATAGTATGTATGCAATTATGGGTGAAGACCGAAGGCCCTCGACACGCAACTGCCCCGACCCAGTTGCATGTCCACTCTCGACAAGTAACTCATCCCGACCCCGTTGCATGTCTAGCCTTAACCCAAAACTTAGTCGACTCAGTTGCATGTCCATATCCTCGACACACAACTTGCCCAGACCCAGCTGTATGTCCATTTGTCCATCCTCGACATGCTAATTTGATTATTGATTTTTTCCTCTATGGTGCGACTTTGTGTATTTTCAAAAATGTTCTCCGTGTTTAAAAAAAATGTTCATCACGTATTTATAAAATGATCACCATGTATTTATAAAAGGCTCATCATGTATTTTTTTTAATTGTTCATGAACTCTGTTGTGTGTTCAGAGCATGCGTGCGTTTTCACCTCATAGTACCAGAAACAGTTGGTTTTCTTATGCTACTAGCTTGTGTTTCAGCTATCAGAATGTAATAATCGTGTAACATAAGTGGAACCGACGAGATTCAAAGCGGTTCTGTAGATAAACTGACACACTGGTTTTGTGTTGTACTGGCATTTCATACTCGCTGGTATTGTTAGACGTATCAAGCCAAATAATCCCGACGTCATGGCATGCATCTTTTGGGGCTCCGGTACTTATGCTCAACATGCCCGCGCTTGCAGCGGGCCTTCATGTGCGTCGGCGACATCATTTGATTTCGTAACGAGATACACAAAACCCGGCCACATGAGTTCATTGGACATTGTAGATGCAAGTGTACAAAAATGCCTCCATGGATTTTGTAGCAGCTAACTCGCAAAAAAAAAGAAACATGTTTCTAGCATATTCCTATTTTTGTGGACAACCTCTACTAAAAAAACACAACCCACAAATGCAAAGTCCTAGCAGATCGAAAATAGAAGAAAAATGACAAGAAAATCAAGCCCAGTCGAAGAGGAAAACAAATAGGCATTCTCTTCTTGCCCCGGCAATGTTAACGCAACACGTTATGAGTCGTCCAACTAATTAACCACCAAGTTAAAACAGAAACAATGGCCAAAAAAATCATGTACGACACCAGTGAACAGACGGGAGGAGAGCTGTCAAAAGAAATGAAACGGGAGAGTAATTTTAAACCGAGAGCAAGGCCATTCAATCCTGAAACGAAGCGGCGCCATTGTGCTGCTTCCTGTTTGTCATGTCCGCTTAGACTAGTCATAGTGGAAGTGACTTAGGTAGTAACTTTTACATACTGCACTTTAATTTATTTTTTCTTATGTGCCATTGAGTTAAGAGGAGAGAAGTGTTTAGAGTAACATAATATGTTACTGTAACATAACATTTTCTGGAAAAAGATAATTCTACAAACTAATAAATGAAGTCATCTATGACATGTTACTACTTTACACTATGGAAATAGTAACTTAGTCTAGTGTCATACTCGATTAATCACCACTTTACAAAACGTGGCAAAAGTCACCGCACCGATTAATTGACACTGGCAAAAAAATACTAAGAAAATTCTGATCGCGCTATACGTGGCAAATCGCCCACGTGCGGAAACAGGTGACGGTGCAGCGCGGTCGGAGGCTGCGGTCGAAACATGGCTTTCTTTCTCTCACTTATGTGTGGATTAGAACATGACCGGCCTTTAACGGTGCAGTCCGTAGCGGACATCTCAAGGTCTGATCCGGATGCTAGTAGTCAGTAGGTCCTGGCCGCCATCAGATCCGATGGATTGGCCATGGATTCGGGGGCACAACCCTTGACCTGGCCCGAGGCACACCAAGCACTCCTCCCCTAGCCGCCATCGCCGACATACAGTTAGTAACCAATTACTAACCAAGCGCTCCTCTGGCCCATTTTTTGATTACAATAATTCAAAAGAAAACCTTGAACTTGTTGACAAAAACTAAACAAAACCTTTTTTTATAGAAAGACTGTAAGGGAACCCCCTACAATATAATTGGTGTAATAAACCCAAATTGCAAGTACCATGCCTTGAACCTGGGTGGGTGGGAAGGCATCAGCCCCTTTCCATCACTAGGCTATGCCTTAGTCTGCAAAACTAAACAGAACCTTGAACTCCCAGTCCCTGGAATCAGCACACCGAACTCTCCAATCCGGTCTATTTTGAACTTTGAGAGTGTTTAGCTGGTATTCCTTGACGTGGCAAGTCAAACACTTGGATCGTTGACTAAGTTGTGTGTTCCTCTGTTCGTTCTTATCGCTGCTTGTTCGTTTATTTTTTTGGTTTCCTTTTGTTATTTCTTCTGTTTTATAATTTCTTTACCGGTTTTCTTCGGGCTTTTTCAGTTATAGGTTGTTTCTTTTCTTTCTCGATTTTCTTCGGTTTTCTTTTTTTCCCTTTTTTTGCAATGTTTCTTTCTTCGAAAAATGTTCGGGACTACAAAATTTTATTCACGTTTTAAAAAATGTTTAAACTTTATTTTTTTCCTCTTTCCAAAATTTGTTCAAAATTTATTTTTTTTCCTATTTTTCAAAAAATGTTCTTCTCTTAAAAATTGTTTGAGACTTTAAAAAATGTTAAAATTTGATAAAAATGAGTTTTAAAGAAATGCTCATAAATTCAAAAAAAGTCCGTGTTTTACAAAATTGCTCGCTACAATACCTCCCATTTTTCGAAAAATGTTTGAAGTTTGAAAAATGTTTGTGTACTAAAAAATGTTTGCTACATGGCTACAGTACCTCCTATGTTCTAAAAAAGAAAATTATGTTTCCAAAAACTGTTCAAGATTTTTGTAAAATGTTTGAGCTTAATTTTTTTTGTTCTCAACTTTGTAAAATATTCATGTTCTAAAAAATATTCAGTATTTCTAAATAGATTTTTCCGTGTTTGTTCTCAGGATCTGGCGCTGCTGTTGGCTCATTTTAATACACCACGCTGCCTAATAACGACTTAACGAGACACAAGCTCTCATTCGCTGTACTGGCTAACATCCGGCGTGTGTAGCCGAAGAGTACGCATTCGAATCCTCTCAGGGCAGCTATTTTTTGTTACATTTTTAACTGGCACGAACTGGTGGTACAATATCCGTCAATGGGCCGGCCCATAGAGGCTCCACGCAGCCAAAAATCCCGGGTTTGACCCGCATGTCAACGACCCTGTTTGACAACACTCTTAAGATTCAAAATAGACCGAGATCAGAGAATTTGATGTGTTGATTTCAGGGATTGAAAGGGGTTCAATTTAGCTTTAGTTTACAAGTTCAAGATTTGTTTTGGATTTTCTTTTCTTTTTCAATTACTAACCCAAGGCATACAGTTTATTTTCGGTATTTATCAAATAAACTGTAATTCGTTAGTAACTTTCCTACCATATATATCAATGATAAAATGGTCGAGTTAACACTTAACTTAGGCTCAAAAATAAGATCACTACCCAAGCGCTCCTCCAATCATCTTCTCGGTATTTATCAAATAAAGTGTAATTGGTTACTAACTTTCCTACCATATATACCAATGACAAAAAGTTCGGTTAAGTACTTTTGGTTACATTTATAATTTACAATACTAAATTTATGGATTAGACAAGATCTTATGTGACTTCATAAATTTCTTTAATAATGCAACCTAGTGTCCTCTTTGTTCTCTGGGCTATGGATCCTTCAAGATCGAATTCGGGTCGTCATGGGCATTTCCGGGGAGACTTCTTGACTAGCTGCGTGGATTCCAATTTTCTTTTCCAACAATAGCAAAAAACTACAAGACGACAACATCGATGTGTCATCGGTATGTGGGGGATGGAGAGGATGAAAAACATTCTTTTAAGAATTTTCTTATAATATTGGTGTTTGATTAATATAGATATTCAGCTCCTTTGAAATAAAAAAGTTAAACATCACGAGCTATAGTGTGTACCTAGTGGCGGAGCTAGGATCGAGTTACTCGGGGTGCCAAACATCAATACCTAGTTAAGAGTTGTAGAAATTACACAAAAGTAGTATCTCTGGACCTAAACTTCACAGTAGTAAATCCAACAAACAGTACAAAAATTAAGGTTAAATATAATATGGAGAGAATTCCTTATTTGGCCCTTTCTTAAAATCCCCTTCCCTTTTTGGTCCAAAATAAATTTTTTCCCCATTTTGACACTCAAACTTTATTTTGTTCCCTCGATGACATTTCCGTCTATTTTTGGCACTCATGGTGTTAAGTGTGATGTAAATAGACCATTTTGCCCCTAGTGCACTATGTGACTGTCCTGAATATCTAAGTAAAAAAGGCAATCAGTTCACTGACTTATAAAGATGTTCACTGATGTTTTGCATATATATATGTACTTCAAATTTTATTTATTTTGAATGGCACTTAAATATATTTTTCTTATATAAAATAAAATAAAAAGGCAATCAGTTCACTAACTTTATTTTATCTGTGCGTACAAAAGCAGTAGAAACACGAGCAGCCGGACACCACACACACGACCCGGTAGCTGGGAACGACGGCAGCCAGCCACGCACGCTGCCGGAGACCAGGCGCTCGCCCGTACTGAGGCAGGCCGAGCCCGAGACAATCGATCCAGTTGAAGCTAGTCCAGGCTTTCATGTGTACGTGGAAGTGCTTGTGCTACTACTAGGAAATCAATCAAGCGCATTCAAGAATCAATGAAGCTGTCTATGTGCTTGTTTGAGCCTAGCTTTGCACGTACGCATTCCAGCGATCTAAAACCAACACCAAGTGCGAGGATTCGCCCCGCCATCTCCAGCAGCAACATCAACTCGGGGTCGGGAGTAATGGCGTTTTCGGTTTTTTTTCACTGAGCTAAAGCAGGGGTAAAAAAAGACTTTTCAGGTTGCCTCTGATGGTATTAGTGGCCAAAACTGTCAGAAATGTCATTGAAGGAACAAAATGAAGTTTAGGTGTCAAAAAGGAAAGATTTTTTTACTAGGGCCAAAAAAAGAAGCAGATTTTAAGAAAGGGTCAAATAAGGAATTCTCTCTATAATATGCGAACTGTTTTCCTTTTTCATAGGACCCTTGCGTGTACCCTTTCCTTTAGATGCACATCGCCGGTGATCCCTCGGCAAGAATTATAAATTCTCGCATACAATGTCCGAAAATTTACACGCGCCACGGTCTCCAAAGGAGAAACAATGACTGATACTTCACCTTAAAAAAACAAAAAAAATGACCGTCGGTCCTTAGAATAGAATAATAAACAAAAATAGGGAACCTACAAGCATTTGCTATCATCATACCAACATACGCGTGCCAACCAACCACGTACTGAGAGTTGACAGGTGCAGTATGTGTTGTATGAATTGGTGCCCATCGTCTCCATGTTGCATCCTGCATGACTGGTCATCCAAATCTGCATGAGCTAGGATGTGATGTCCAAATAAGCTGCATGCTCAGGGCATATAAATGGGCCGATTTCCAGCCTTGATCAATCATTTGTGATAACTGATAAGAGCGTTGCCGAGCCTTCTTTTGAAGCAAGTGGGATGTATTTAACCAAAAAAAAATTGGGTGTGTACCTTGGTCTTTGAGAATTGAGATATTGGAGTAAACCAAGCGTAAATTTTGTGTAGCCCCGGCCCAAGATATATCTCCTTGAAGAAGCTGGTCATCACCTGTGTCCCCCTATTACCTTTCTAAGATTTGCATGTACGAAACAAGATGAATGCAACGAGGCCTGGACTCGTCCACACCGCCGGCCAGGACCAGCGCTACGCGCTCATGAAGGCCAACGTCGACGGCCTCAAGCCGCTCCAAGTCGGCATCGCCGTCTGCGACCACCAAGGCCAGCAGGTCGCCTGGGAGTTCAACCTCCGCGACGTCTGCCGCCTCGCCGACGCGCACGATGACAAGGCCCTCGACTACCTCGCCGAGCGCGGCCTCGACCTCGACACGCTCTGTAACCACAGTGTCGATGCCTACATGCTCGGCGCGCTGTCGTGGATCACCTACGCCGGCGCCTACCACGTGACGTACCTCCTGAATATCGTCACGGGCGGCGCCCTGCTGCCGCACGACGTGGTCGGGTTCATCGGCGCCATGCAGTATTACCTCGGCCAACAGGTCTATGACGTTGCGACGATGGCGGCCGGCTGCCCGGGCATGCCGGTGGGGCTGGACCGCATCGCCGCTAACCTACGCATCCATCCGCCGTGGGGGAGCCCTCGTTTTGCAGGCGCCGCCGGCGTGCGCGTGCTTCTGGCCTTCAGGATTTTGAAGGACGGGCAGTTTGGCGGCAACGTGGAGAGGTTTCGAGGCCTACTTCAGGGCCTGCAACATTAGTTCTTCGACGGTCAATCAGAATCACGCGAGCAACGTCGTTGGTCAAGAATTCGAATGTGCAACGGACTCATGCCGCCCGCCGCCTCTACTTGCATATGTGATCATTTAATGGTAGTAGTTCAGAAGATTGTTAGTACTAGTCTTATATATAGGTCAAGTGTTTGTTTTTCTCATGAAAAAAAACATTTGATTTTCCTTTTAGTAGTATTCAAAACTTAAACAAAAAAGGGTTTTCCCTGCTTTGTATCCCAAAGCAAACCACCATTGACACATTGCAATGCTGGGGCGAGCAGCACATCAAGCCCAAAAAAAGGAAGAAAAAACCATAAACAGCAAAGATACAAGATACCAAAGGAGCCACTAACAAGACTCGAATGCACCAAGCACAAGCTTGAACATCGAAGCCCTCGGCGAACAGGAGCCAACACATGTCGCGACTGAGCCGAGGTAGATCCCGTTGCAGGAGTATTGGCACGCTCCGTCATCCCCCTTGAGCCAAGCCATCCGGTCCGCCATCCGTCTCTACCTCCGAAGAGAGCCCCTGCCCTCTAGTCCTGGATCAGATGACACTACACCATCGACCGGCAGAGTCGCTCACCCCTGAGCTCGCATGACCAGGACTAACAGGTTGCCGGGAGGGGACGACAAGCACGACTACCGCACCAGGAAGTCGCACCACCGAGAATCGCCAACGCCGCACGCGGGAACTTCAACCGCAAGTGGCCGAGCATGGACACCACTGACGATATCCGGCAGCCACCTCCCGTGCCAAAGCCTCGACCACCACTCCGCTGCTCCAAGGTGGTGTCTTCAAGAAGAAAAACGACGCCGGAGCGCCGTCACCACCCAATCACCCGGGACGAGGAAGGAAGGGCGAGGGGGGGATTGCAAAGCCGCCTTCAAGAAGGGGAACGACGCCGAAGCGCCGCCAGCATCGTGGCTGCAGCGAACAGCCAAGGGGTTTCCCCCAATCCATCCCCCGAGAGGAAGCACCATCGCCAGATCTGCTCCAAGGGCAAATGGGGAAGCCCTAGGAGCCAGACACGCTCGTCGTCGATCTGCCACCCACACGGCCAGGAGCGGCACTCCCCGCGTCTGCATCAGCCACCCGCCGAAGGGGGGCTGACGCGCTCCCCCAGTGGCCGCTGCCACCACGCGAGGCGCAACCGCGTGGAACAGAGCAACACCAAGCCCAACGCACCGCCGCCAGGCACCGGCCCCACCACCACCGCCCGTCGCCGCGCCATCACGCCCTCGGCCAGCACCACGCCGTCGCCCGCTGGCCCCGACCCGCGCCGGCCCTAACGAGCAGGGGAAGGAAGGCCCCGCCGCCGCCGAGGCTGACCGGGCTTCGCCTGTCAGTGCGAGCCGGCGGCGCGAGGGAGGAGTCGAGGAGGAGGGGGGCCAGTGACCGGGGGCTAGGGTTTCTCCTCCGCGTCGCTCATGGGAAGGGAGGGGAGGGGGGTGTCGTGTATCCAGAACTTCCAGTCAAGGGTCCTTTTAGTGATGGTTCCCTAAAAAATGGGTTTTAGTGATACATGATGTATTTGTCGTAATACTTACTTGAGTAGTTAACATCTCCAATAGCGAACCTCTGGGTGATCGCTCGCGCTAGCCACCTCATCATTTTTACTGTGCTAGCGAGAGAGAAAAACGGAAGGGGTAAAAAGGGACGGACTCTACCGAGCCTTGTATGCTGGTGGCGAAGGGCACCACGCCTGTCTCTGTTCTGATCAACAGAACGGCCCGTTTGTGAGGAGCTTAATCGGCTGTGACTTCATATTCTCTTGGTGCGGTGTTCATGGGCATCTGCATGCTCGGGTGGACTGGAACGTCCAACCACCGCTTGCTAGAGTTGATTCGCATGTCGTTCTTGGTTCAGTAATAATGGCTATGTGTTGTACGTGTATACTCCACCACGAGGATGATGTGATGTGTGCAGTTTATCCGTACTAATCTGCGCGAGATGGGGTGTGATAATGAACATTGAGTCAAATCTGCATGAGCTGGGGTGTGATGATCAAATGAGCCGCACACATGTTATATGGGTGGGGCGTAGTTTTTTTAAAAAAATATAAAAGATGTTCCCATTTTTAAAAAATGTTCTTTTAAAAAATTATTTAAGAATTCCAAAAAATGTTAAAATTCAAAAGAATCAAGTTTTAAAGAAATGCTCATAAATTCGAAAATAATGTCTGTGTTTTACTTGCTCCCTACAATACCTCCCAGTTTTCAAAAAATGTTCAAAGTTTGAAAAATGTTTGTGCACTAAAAAATGTTCACTACATGGCTACAGTACCTCCTAGGTTTTCAAAAATTAATTGTGTTTTCAAAAAAGTCCAAGATTTTTGAAAAATATTTGAGCTTAATTTTTTTCTCAACTTTGCAAAATATCCGCGTTCTTAGAAATATTTAGTATTTCCAAACAGATTGTTTTGAGTTTGTTCTCAGGATCTGGCGCTGATGTTGGCTCAACCTTGTACAATGCAAGGTGCTTAGGAAAGGTGCTTGGACAAATAAACCAGGCTTTCTCTAAGCATCGGTGCTTATTTGTATAGGGTAGCCGCTTAATTAGGCGTCTCTCTTATAGAAATAGGCACTTATGCTTTAGAAAAATCAGGTTTATTTTTCTAAGCACCTTCCTAAGCACCTAACATTGTACAAGACCTAACACGCCCCGCAGCCTAACCACTTAACGAGACACACATGCTCGTTCGTTGTACTGGCTAATATCCGGCGGGTGTAGCCGAAGTGTCCGTGTTCGAATCCTCTCGGGGCACCTGTTTTTTTACATTTTTATAACTGGCGCGAATTGGTGGTACAATATCCGTCAACGGGCCAGCCCATAGCGGCCCCACGCAGCCAATAACACTCTTAAGGTCCAAAATAGACCGGGATCAGAGAATTCGATGCGTTGATTTCAGGGATTGAAAGGGGTTCAATTCAGCTTTCATTTACAAGTTCAAAGTTTTTTTTATAATAATATTGGTGTTTTTTTTGGTGTTTGATTAATATAGAGATTCAGCTCCTTTGAAATAAAAAAAGTTAAACATCATGAGCTACAGCGTGTACCCAGTGGCGGACCTAGCATCGAGGTACTCGGGGTGCCAAACATCAATACCTAGTTAAAAGTTGTAGAAAATACACAAAAGTAGTATGACTGGGCCTAAACTTCATAGTAAATCCAACAAATAGTACAAAAATTAAGGTTAAATACACTATACCAACTATTTTTCTTTTTCATAAAGGGTGCCATGGTTCATCTCACACACACACACACATCTACCCATGCGTGTACCCTGCACGCGCCACAGTCTCCAAGGAGAAACAACAAAGTGATACTTCACCTATCAAAAAAAGAAAAGAAAAAAACAAGACCAACGGTCCTTAGAATAGAATAATAAACAAAAAAAGGAAACCTACCAGCATTTGCTATCATCATACCAACATACGCGTGCTAACCAACAACGTACTAAGAGTTGACAGATGCAGTATGTGTTGTATGAATTGGTGCCCACCGTCCCCATATTCCATCCAGCCTGCATGACTGGTCGTCCAAATTTGCATGAGCTAGGCTGTGATATCCAAATAAGCTGCATGCTCAGGGCATATAACAACGTTTGAAATGAGTGAAATCAGCTATCTAAAAATAGTGAAATATGATCTTCGAATTGGGTGTGATTTTTTTTAGTGAAATATGCTTTTCATACACGTCACACATTTTATGGGTGTGAAATACGTGAAACTTGTTATTTCAGAATTTTGAAACTAGTTATGTAAAACTAATTATGTCAAACTTTTTTTAAATGAGTGGAATATGTTTTACGAAATAAGTGAAATTGTTTTTTGAATTGAGTCTAATAAGTTTTTTTGAAATATTTGAAATTAGTTATTTGCTTTGAGTGAAATCAGCTTTCTAAAAATAGTGAAATATGAGCTTTGAATTGAGTGAGACCAATTTTTTAAAATGAGTAAAATATGTTTTTCATACACATGACACATTTTGGGTGTGAAATACATGAAACTTGTTATTTCAGAATTTTGAAACTAGTCATGTATTACATGTCAAACTAATTATTTCAAAAAAAATAAATGAGTGAAATATGTTTTACGAAACAAGTGAAATTGTTCTTTTAATTGATATTTTTTGAATTGAATCAAATAAGTTTTTTGCAATATTTGAAATCAGTTATTTGCTTTGAGTGAAATCAGCTTTTCTAAAACTAGTGAAATACGATCTGTGAATTGGGTGAGAGCAATTTTTTAAAATGAGCGAAATATGTTTTTCATACACATGATACATTTTTGGGTGTGAAATACGTGAAACTTGTTATTTCAGAATTTCTAAACGAGTGAAATCAGTTTTTCACACTAATTATAATCCATTTCGAACTGAAATATGAAAATGAGTGATATATGTTTTCTCAATTAAGTGAAATTATTTTGCTGAAATGAGTGACATCAGTTTTTTCATATGAGTGAAATCATTTTTTAACATAGTGAAATGAAATCAGTTTTACGAAATTTGTGTAGCCAGTTCTTTGAAACAAATGAAATATGTGTTTTCAAATATGTGAAATTGGTGTTTAAATTTAGTTAAATTTATTTTTTTACACGACCGTAATACATTTTTGAAATGAGTAAAATTGTTTCTGTAAATGAGTGAAATAGGTGTTTCGGAATAAAGGAGATCAGTGTTTCAAAATGAATGAATTTAGTTTTTGAAATGAGTGAAATCGCCTTTTCGAAATGAGCGAAACCAATTCTTTGAAATGACTTAAATATGTGTTCTGATACGAGTGAAATCAATGTTTTAAAATGAGTAAAATTAGTTTTCTAAAATGAGTTAAATCTGTATTTTCGCAAAGTGTTTTTTAGCGTACCGAGATGTACTGGTGGCTCTCTCACCAATAGCATGCTATCAGCTCAAAAGGTGTACATTTGTATTCCCCTCTTCTCTCTATTTAAGTCATCGTATTTCATAAGATCGGGCCCACCATGCACATGCAAAAGGACGCATGTGTGGTCCTACTTTTCTCTTTTTACCGGTCACGGTACATAGTATAAGATGCATGTCTCTGACATTATCTCTCCTCTCTCCATCTCTAAATCCATCACTTTTAATTCCCTTTTCACTATTTAGATTGTTCATATCTTCAAAACAATTTTTTTTCAAAACTCTGTATATAGTTGAACTCCTGGAGCATAGACGTTAGAACAAGATCAATCTTGAATACATTCAAACAAGTTTGAATTTCAACGTTTGAAATGAGTGAAATCAGCTATCTAAAAATAGTGAAATATGATCTTTGAATTGTGTGAGAGTTTTTTTAGTGAAATATGCTTTTCATACACGTCACACATTTTCAGGGTGTGAAATACGTTAAACTTGTTATTTCAGAATTTTGAAACTAGTTATGTAAAACTAATTATGTCAAACTTTTTTAAATGAGTGGAATATGTTTTACAAAACAAGTGAAATTGTTTTTTGAATTGAGTCTAATAAGTTTTTTTGAAATATTTGAAATTAGTTATTTGCTTTGAGTGAAATCGGCTTTCAAAAAATAGTGAAATATGAGCTTTGAATTGAGTGAGACCAATTTTTTAAAATGAGTAAAATATGTTTTTCATATACATGACACATTTTGGGTGTGAAATACATGAAACTTGTTATTTCAGAATTTTGAAACCAGTCATGTATTACATGTCAAACTAATTATTTCAAAAAACATTAAATGAATGAAATATGTTTTACGAAACAAGTGAAATTGTTCTTTTAATTGATATTTTTTGAATTGAATCAAATAAGTTTTTTGAAATATTTGAAATCAGTTATTTTCTTTGAGTGAAATCAGCTTTTCTAAAACTAGTGAAATACGATCTTTGAATTGGGTGAGAGCAATTTTTAAAATGAGCGAAATACGTTTTTCATACACATGATACATTTTTGGGTGTGAAATACGTGAAACTTGGTATTTCAGAATTTCTAAACGAGTGAAATCAGTTTTTCACACTAATTATAATCCATTTCGAACTGAAATATGAAAATGAGTGAAATATGTTTTCTCAATTAAGTGAAATTATTTTTCTGAAATGAGTGACATCAGTTTTTTCATATGAGTGAAATCATTTTTAACATAGTGAAATGAAATCAGTTTTACGAAATTTGTGTAGCCAGTTCTTTGAAACAAATGAAATATGTGTTTTCAAATATGTGAAATTGGTGTTTAAATTTAGTTAAATTAATTTTTTTACACGACCGTAATACATTTTTGAAATGAGTAAAATTGTTTCTGTAAATGAGTGAAATGTGTGTTTCGGAATAAAGGAGATCACTGTTTCAAAATGAGTGAATTTAGTTTTCAAAATGAGTGAAATCACCTTTCGAAAAGAGCGAAGCCAATTCTTTGAAATTACTTAAATATGTGTTCTGATACGTGTGAAATCAATGTTTTAAAATGAATAAAATTAGTTTTCTAAAATGAGTTAAATATGTATTTTCGCAAAGTGTTTTTTATCAGTACCGGGATGTACTGGTGGCTCTCTCACCAATAGCATGCTATCAGCTCAAAAGGTGTACATTTGTATTCCCCTCTTCTGTCTATTTAAGTCAACGTATTTCATAAGATCAGGCCCACCATGCACATGCAGAAGGACGCATGTGTGGTCCTACTTTTCCCTTTTTACTGCTCATGGTACATAGTATAACATGCATGTCTCTGACATTATCCCTCCTCTCTCCATCTCTAAATCCATCACTTTTAATTCCCTTTTCACTATTTAGATTGTTCATATCTTCAAAACAATTTTTTTTCAAAACTTTGTATATAGTTGAACTCCTGGAGCCAAGACCTTTAGAACAAGATCAATCTTGAATACATTAAGAAAAGTTTGAATTTCAACGTTTGAAATGAGTGAAATCAGCTACCTAAAAATAGTGAAATATGATCTTCGAATTGGGTGAGATTTTTTTAGTGAAATATGCTTTTCATACACGTCACACATTTTCAGGGTGAGAAATACGTCAAACTTGTTATTTCAGAATTTTGAAACTAGTTATGTAAAACTAATTATGTCAAACTTTTTTAAATGAGTGGAATATGTTTTACGAAACAAGTGAAATTGTTTTTTGAATTGAGTCCAATAAGGTTTTTTGAAATATTTGAAATTAGTTATTTGCTTTGAGTGAAATCGGCTTTCAAAAAATAGTGAAATATGAGCTTTGAATTGAGTGAGACCAATTTTTTAAAATGAGTAAAATATGTTTTTCATACACATGACACATTTTGGGTGTGAAATACATGAAACTTGTTATTTCAGAATTTTGAAACTAGTCATGTATTACATGTCAAACTAATTATTTCAAAAAACATTAAATGAGTGAAATATGTTTTACGAAACAAGTGAAATTGTTCTTTTAATTGATATTTTTGAATTGAATCAAATAAGTTTTTTGAAATATTTGAAATCAGTTATTTGCTTTGAGTGAAATCAGCTTTTCTAAAACTAGTGAAATACGATCTTCGAATTGGGTGAGAGCAATTTTTAAAAATGAGTGAAATATGTTTTTCATACACATGATACATTTTTGGGTGTGAAATACGTGAAACCTGTTATTTCAGAATTTCCAAACGAGTGAAATCAGTTTTTCACACTAATTATAATCCATTTCGAACTGAAATATGAAAATGAGTGAAATATGTTTTCTCAATTAAGTGAAATTATTTTTCTTAAATGAGTGACATCAGTTTTTTCATATGAGTGAAATCATTTTTTAACACAGTGAAATGAAATCAATTTTACGAAATTTGTGTAGCCAGTTCTTTGAAACAAATGAAATATGTGTTTTCAAATATGTGAAATTGGTGTTTAAATTTAGTTAAATTTATTTTTTTACACGACCGTAATACATTTTTGAACTGAGTAACATTGTTTCTGTAAATGAGTGAAATATGTTTTTCGGAACAAAGGAGATCAGTGTTTCAAAATGAGTGAATTTAGTTTTTGAAATGAGTGAAATCACCTTTTCGAAATGAGCGAAACCAATTCTTTGAAATGACTTAAATATGTGTTCTGATACGAGTGAAATCAGTGTTTTAAAATGAATAAAATTAGTTTTCTAAAATGAGTTAAATCTGTATTTTTGCAAAGTGTTTTTTACCGGTACCGGGATGTACCGGTGGCTCTCTCAACAATAGCATGCTATCAGCTCAAAAGGTGTACATTTGTATTCCCATCTTCTCTCTATTTAAGTCATCGTATTTCATAAGATCGGGCCCACCATGCACATGCAAAAGGACGCATGTGTGGTCCTACTTTTCTCTTTTTACTGCTCATGGTACATAGTATAACATGCATGTCTCTGACATTATCTCTCCTCTCTCCATCTTTAAATCCATCACTTTTAATTCCCTTTTCACTATTTAGATTGTTCATATCTTCAAAACAATTTTTTTCAAAACTTTGTATATAGTTGAACTCCTGGAGCCAAAGAACTTTAGAACAAGATCAATCTTGAATACATTCAAAAAAGTTTGAATTTCAACGTTTGAAATGAGTGAAATCAGCTATCTAAAAATAGTTATGATCTTTGAATTGGGTGAGACCATTTTTAGTGAAATGTGCTTTTCATACACGTCACACATTTTTCTGTGTGTGAAATACATGAAATTATTATTTCAGAATTTTGAAACTAGATATGTAAAGCTAATTATGTCAAACTTTTTAAAATGAGTGAAATATGTTTTATGAAACAAGTGGAATTGTTTTTTGAATTGAGTCTAATAAGTGTTTTTGAAATATTTGAAATCAGTTATTTACTTTGAATGAAACCGGCTTTCTAAAAATAGTGAAATATGAGCTTTGAATTGAGTGAGACCAATTTTTTAAACTGGGTGAAATATGTTTTTCATACACATGACACATTTTGGGTGTGAAATACATGAAACTTATTATTTCATAATTTTGAAACTAGTCATGTAAAACATGTCAAACTAATTATTTCAAACTTTTCTAAAATGAGTGAAATATGTTTTATGAAACAAATGAAATTGTTTTTTGAATTGAATCAAATAAGTTTTTTGAAATATTTGAAATTAGTTATTTGCTTTGAGTGAAATCAGCTTTCTAAATATAGTGAAATACGATCTTTGAATTTGGTGAGAGCAATATTTTAAAATGGGTGAAATATGTTTTTCATACACATGACACATTTTTTGGTGTGAAATACGTGAAACTTTTTATTTCAGAATTTCTAAACGAGTGAAATCAGTTTTTCACACTGACTAAAATCCATTTCGAACTGAAATATGAAAATGAGTGAAATCTGTTTTCTCAATTAAGTGAAATTATTTTCCTGAAATGAGTGACATCAGTTTTTTCATATGAGTGAAATCATTTTTTCAACATAGTGAAATGAGTGAAATCAGTTTTACGAAATTAGTGTCACCAGTTCTTTGAAACAAATGAAATACGTGAAATCGGTGTTTAAATTTTGTTAAATTTATTTTTTTTACACGATCGTAATACGTTTTTTGAAATGAGTAAAATTGTTTCTGTAAATCAGTGAAATATGTGTTTTGGAATAAAGGAGATCAGTGTTTTAAAATGAATGAATTTAGGTTTTTGAAATGAGTGAAATCACCTTTTCAAAATGAGCGAAACCAATTCTTTGAAATGACTTAAATATGTGTTTTGATACGAATGAAATCAGTGTTTTAAAATGTATAAAATTAGTTTTCTAAAATGAGTTAAATATGTATTTTCTTAATTGTGAAATCAGTTTTTTAAATAAAGTGAAACAAGTTTTTTGAAACGAGTTACGTCCACCTTTTTCTGGTTCGGACGCTGGTGGCGTCTAGTGTCATTCCCCCCTTGGGGGCAACGTGTGTGAGTTGGATCTGGCTTTTGGTACCACCGGTAGATGGTGGTGTTCAAGGAGGTGGAGTGGTGTTGCATCTATGCGTCGACAACGACGGGTCTCGGTGGCATGGCACAGCATGGTCTTGGCAGCGAACGCTTGATGAGGACGAGCGCAGGGTGGTGCTGTTGTTTGGCAATGAGGTGGCGTCAACGATTGGCTGACTAGGATCATGTGAATCTCTACCCAGAAGATGGGTCGACAGCTCGGTGGTGGCGGCTTCTAGACAGTGTGCAAGTGGTGTGCGCTTAGGGTATGTAGAATCGAATGTGTGCTCCC
>NC_057801.1:676732976-676769200 GCF_018294505.1 Triticum aestivum
TGTCTTGTGGGGGTGTTGTTGTGTGATGGCATGATTTTTCACATTGTCGATTTTGTAGGTGTGGCGTGGTGGATTCAGACTATTTTATGTATGTTTTTGCATGACATTTATTGAATAAAGTAGTTTTTTAGAAAAGGAGGAAGACCTCGGCCTCTACATTTGGACGATGCATACAGCCATTTTATTAATTATTAACACAAGACCTTACAAAGTCATACAACAGTAAGACTAAAGCCACCGTCTAAGCAACATCTGTCGCTACTCCTATCCAGTTGACGAAGGGGAGCTGATAGGCTGGTCCTAATACCAAACAAACCTCGCAGCCAAACCTAACATCTAAGACCTGAGGTCCCAACCAGGACGTCTACCGGGTATGTGCTCCCACCAGTCCGGCGTGCGCCTCAACCAGGACGCCTGCCGCGTATGAGGCCGCTGATGAAGCCATGTACCTAGGGTAGGGTCATGGACCTGTCCAAAGTACCCTCCCCAAGGACATCTCTAGAAGAAACTACCTTTCAGTCGACCTGGAAGGATTCCACTCGACGGACTCGAAGACACTCGACCATGAAGCCACTCACTCGACCACCAGGAGAACTAGAGTCACTCTGCATGCAAACAGTCTGTCATTAAGTAGTCTTTATGGTCATGATAGCACTTTATGTATGGCGTTACCAGTAACGCCAGACCTTAATGTACCTTAAAACCCTGCATAACTGAGGGCCGGAGGGGTCTGGTGGACTCTATATAAGCCACCCCCCTCCTCAGTGTAAAGGGTTCGCACCCCTGTAACTCATACGCATATAATCCAGTCGACCGCCTCCGGGCTCCGAGACGTAGGGCTATTACTTCCTCCGAGAAGGGCCTGAACTCGTAAATCTCTTGCGTATACAACTACTCCATAGCTAGGATCTTGCCTCTCCATACCTACCCCCCCTATTCTACTGTCAGGCTTAGAACCACGATAGTTGGCGCCCACCGTGGGGCAGGTGTCTTAGCGGCTTATTGGAGAAGTTGCAATTGTTCCGATCACCTTCATCATGGTTTCTGGCGGAGTTTTGGTTGAGGGCCACGAGATCCGTCTCGGCGCGCTCACATTCATCGCCGACGACTCTGCTTGGCTTCAGGAGGCTCCATTCGACATCGACGCGCTCCCCGTCTGCGGGGCGACGCACTTTCGTGTGTGTGTGTTTGCGGCGTCCTCCTGCGGCAACCATCGTCCTCCCTCCCTGTCTCCTGCCAGCGCAAGCGCTCCGGTCGGTCGAGGCTTCAGTGGTGGGTAAGGCACGCGGTGGCCCGCCAGTCGGCCACCCCCCAAGTCGCGGCGATCAAGCCCGACGAATCTCTCTACGGCCTGTTCGACCTGTCGACTGGCTCCGTAGAGACTACATCCGAGTGCGACAGCAGTGATCCAGCGGTGGAGGTCCTGATGGTCAATGGACCGCGTAGTCCTCCCGGCTTCCCCCGCACCGACAGAGGGGACGGCGGAGGCGACCCAGCGCAGGTCCACGAAGAATATCAACCCGAGCCACTCACTTCGCTGCAAAGGGAAGATCTTCGCCGCCGGAACATGGATGCGCTGCATACTCCTATCGTTGGAGAAACCCCCGAGGCTCGTGCCCTAGAGGACACGCGTTTGGCCAACTTGGCTGAGCGCACTCGACTGGAGAACCTCCAGCTAGCACTCGACGAGTGTGCACGGCAACGAGTACCAGACTCCAGTCGACGTCAACTCTTTCCACCACCGACTCAGGTATATCGAACTCCGATTCAGAATCTAGCAGCGGCAGCCCGTATAGCAGAGTCGATTCAGCCCTCTCAGTCAGAGGCTGGCAGAGGCTTGATGCAGATCAGAGACTTGCTCCGGGCAGCAGGAGATCAAAATTCAGCTGTATCGCAGTCGCGAAATAGGATTCACAACAGATCCGTCGCTGCGAATACAGTCCAGTCGGCCCATAGCCCAAGATCGCCCCCGAGGCGTGAGGGACGTGGAGGCTGGCGTGATCAGTATGATGACCGATTTGATCGCGACGATCAGCGTCGAGTGCCCACTCCTCCCGCAAGGGGTGGGTCGTACGCCCCTCGACGTCAAGATGACAGACGCCAACACAGTGTTGGGCGAAGGGTTCCATTCGACCCTAGAGAACCAGGCTTTGATGCGAGATCCATTATCGTTCAAGGTTTGGTCGACCGGAACAGAGCTCATCGAGAAGGCCATGACAGAGATGTGCCCACCAGTAGCAGAGTTCACGTCTCAGGACTAGAGTGTTTTAGCAGAGCCATCAGGGTCGCGGTGATTCCTCCCAACTTCAGGTTGGCGACTGGAGTCAGCAAGTTCACCGGCGAGTCCAAGCCCGATACTTGGCTTGAGGACTACCAAGTGGCGGTTCAGATTGGCGGCGGCAATGATGAGGTGGCCATGAAACACCTACCTCTTATGTTGGAGGGCTCGGCCAGAGCATGGCTAAATCAGTTGGCACCTAGCAGCATTTACACTTGGGAAGATCTTGCCCGAGTGTTTGTCAGAACATTTGAAGGAACTTGCAAGCGACCAGCAGGGTTGACAGAGCTGCAGGTTTGTGTGCAAAAGTCGAATGAGACTCTGAGGGATTACATCCAGAGGTGGATCACATTGCATCATACTGTGGAGAATGTATCTGATCACCAGGCAGTCTGTGCCTTCAAGGAAGGCGTTAAGAACAGAGAGCTAAGCTTGAAATTCGGTCGGACCGGAGACATGACCCTGAGTCGAATGATGGAGATTGCCACCAAATATGCCAATGCTGAAGAAGAGGATCGACTCCAGAGTGGCAAGTAGAAGCCAACCGCTCATGAAATCGGGGGAGGGAACTCCAGTCGGAAGCAGAAGCGGAAAGCCGAGCCAGCTGCTCCTAGAGAAGCCCTGGCCGTGACTCAAGGAAAGTCTAAAGGGTCCTGGAACCCTAAGAAGGTGAAGGACAAAGAAGGAAATGACGTGATGGATTTGCCGTGCCACATCCACACGAAGAAAGATGAGGGGGGTAACTTCATTTACCCGAAACATACCACTCGGCAATGTCGGCTCTTGATCCAGCAATTCCAGGGGAAGTGGCCCAAGGATAAAGAAAAGGAGTCGGACAAAGTTGAGGACAAAGAGGATAGTGATGGAGGATATCCCCATGTCAATTCCACCCTAATGATTTTTTCTGATGTTGAAAGCAAAAGTCGATTGAAAGTTATCAACCGTGAGGTGAATATGGTTGCTCCGGTGACACCCAGTTATCTGAAATGGTCTCAGACCGCCATCACATCTGACCAGTCTGATCATCCGACACACATAGCCACCCCTGGGAGGCAAGCTTTGGTGGTCGACCCAGTCGTTGAAGGCACTCGACTGACTAAGGTTCTGATGGATGGTGGCAGCGGCCTCAATATATTGTATGCAGAGACGCTAAAAGGGATGGGCATCCCGATGTCCATACTCAGTACCAGCAACATGAGTTTCCATGGAGTCATTCCTGGGAAGAAGGCTGAGTCACTCGGCCAAATTGCTCTTGATGTGGTTTTCGGCGATTCAAAGCATTTCCGCAAAGAAAAGTTGACATTTGAAGTTGTGGATTTCCAGAGTGCTTATCACGCTATTTTAGGCAGGCCAGCTTATGCACGCTTCATGGCTCGACCATGTTATGTGTACCTCAAATTGAAGATGTCTGGTCCGAAGGGCGTGATCACCATTACTAGCAATCGAAAAAAGGCAGAAGAGTGCTTTCAGAAGGGCTCAAAGATCGCCGATGCTCAGGTAACGGTGGTAGAGCTACAGGAATACCAGAAAACGGCAGATCTGAGTGATTTATTGCGGGCCAAGAAGCCCGCCACAGAGTCAGCGTTCCAGTCGTCCGGTGAGACGAAGCCCGTTCACATTCACCCGACCGACCCCAGTGCTGCTCCGACTCATATCTCCACAACACTCGACTCTAAATAGGAAGAAGCGCTCGTCCAGTTCCTCCGTGAGAACTGGGACATCTTCGCATGGAAGCCTGCTGACATGCCGGGTGTTCCCAGGGGGCTGGCTGAGCATCGTCTACGTGTCGACTCAAAAGTGAAACCTGTCAAAGAACATCTTCGACGGTCCGCCGTCCAGAAGAGAAAGGCCATTGGCGAGGAGGTGGCCCGTCTCCTGGCAGCAGAGTTTATCCGAGAGATTTACCACTCCGAGTGGCTCGCCAATGTTGTCATGGTCCCCAAGAAGGACAAGTCACTTTGCATGTGCATTGATTTCAAACATATCAATCGGGCCTGCCCGAAAGATCATTTTCCTCTCCCCCGCATCGACCAAATAGTCGACTCGACTGCGGGATGTGAGCGCCTGTCTTTTTTAGACGCCTATTCCGGTTACCATCAGATCCGTCTGTATGGACCTGACGAGATCAAAACAGCTTTCATCACTCCATTCAGATGCTTCTGCTATGTCACAATGCCATTAGGCCTCAAGAATGCCGGAGCCACGTTCATGAGGATGATTCAGAAGTGTTTACTCACTCAAATTAGTCGGAATGTGGAAGCATACATGGATGATATTGTGGTCAATTCACGGAAGGGTTCCGACCTATTGACTGACCTTGCTGAAACATTTGCCAATCTCAGGAGGTATGATATCAAGCTTAATCCATCAAAGTGCACATTCGGAGTTCCTGGTGGAAAGTTACTCGGTTTCCTCATTTCCAAACGAGGAATCGATGCCAACCCAGAAAAAGTTGGCACTATACTCCGAATGAAATGCCCTGTGCGTGTGCACGATGTCCAGAAGCTTACTGGATGCTTGGCCGCGTTAAGTCGATTCATCTCTCGCCTCGGTGAAAAGGCATTGCCTCTTTACCGACTGATGAAGAAGTCAGACAAGTTCGAGTGGACTCCCGAAGTTGATGCAGCGTTTGCAGAGCTAAAAGCTCTGCTCTCCACCCAGCCGGTGCTTGCTGCCCCTGTCAGAAAAAGAGCTTTTGTTGCTTTACATTGCAGCCACAGGACAATTCATCAGTACAGTACTTACGGTCGAGCGGGAAGAAGAAGGAAAAGCCTTCAAAGTTCAGTGCCGGGTATATTATCTTTCCGAAGTGTTAACCCCATCGAAGCAAAGATACCCTCATTATCAGAAGCTTGTATATGGGATTTATATGACCACGAAGAAGGTTGCTCATTATTTCTCTGATCATTCCATTACAGTCATCGGCGACGCCCCCTTATCAGAGATTCTGCACAACAGAGATGCAACTGGTCGAGTGGCAAAATGGGCAATTGAACTCCTTCCCCTTGATATCAAGTTTGAGGCAAAGAAATCCATTAAGTCCCAAGCAGTAGCAGATTTCATCGCCGAGTGGATTGAACAGCAACTACCGACTCAAGTTCACTCGGAGCACTGGACCATGTTCTTTGATGGTTCTAAGATGCTGAATGGTTCCGGTGCTGGGGTAGTATTGGTTTCCCCCCGAGGAGATAAGCTCGGATATGTGCTCCAGATCCACTTTGATTCCTCCAGCAATGAAGCAGAATACGAAGCACTTTTGTATGGGTTGTGTATGGCCATTTCACTCGGCGTTCGTCGCCTTATGGTTTATGGCGACTCAGATTTGGTGGTCAATCAGGTGATGAAGGAGTGGGACGTTAGAAGCCCAGCCATGACTGGTTACTGCAATGCAGTGAGAAAGCTTGAGAAGAAATTTGAAGGGTTAGAGCTCCATCATATACCCCGACTGAAAAATCAAGCGGCTGATGATTTGGCAAAGATAGGTTCCAAGAGAGAAGCCATTCCCAGTAATGTGTTTTTGGAACACATCCATACTCCATCAGTTCAAGAGGATCCTTTCACCGAAGAAGCTCCACAGCCAAAAAGTGTCACAGATCCAACTGAAGTTGAAGTTCCAGCGGTGGTCGACCTGATCATGGAATCTTTGGTCATCACTCCCGACTAGACAGAGCCGTACGTCGCATATATCCTAAGGAAAGAGCTCCCAGAGAATGAAGAAGAGGCTCGACAGATTGTCCGTCGATCCAAAGCCTTTACCGTGATAAAGGGACAGTTATACAGAGAAAGCGCGACTGGAGTCGGTCAGAAATGTATAACGCCAGAAGAAGGTCGGATAATCCTTGACGATATCCACTCGGGAACCTGTGGTCATCATGCATCCTCTCGGACCATTGTGGCTAAAGCATACCGAGCGGGATTTTACTGGCCAAGAGCAAATGAAATGGCAAAGGAGATAGTCGACAAGTGTGAAGGATGTCAGTTTTACTCCAATCTATCGCACAAACCCGCCTCAGCCTTGAAGACCATTCCACTCGTCTGGCCCTTCGCTGTTTGGGGGTTAGATATGGTTGGACCACTGAGAACTGGCAGGAGCGGCTTCACTCACTTGCTAGTAGCAGTCGACAAGTTTACCAAATGGATTGAAGCTAAGCCTATCAAGAATCTGGATGCTGGCACTGCTATCAGCTTCATCAGGGAGTTGGTATTCAGATATGGAGTTCCGCATAGCATCATCACTGATAATGGGTCAAACTTCGATTCCGACGAATTCAGAGCCTTTTGCGCATCTCAAGGAACACGAGTCGACTATGCTTCAGTCGCTCACCCCCAGTCAAATGGACAAGCAGAACGAGCAAATGGTATAATTCTCAAAGGACTGAAACCCCGACTGATGCGCGATCTCAAGCACGCGGCAGGTGCATGGGTCGACGAACTTCCATCGGTACTTTGGGGATTAAGGACCACTCCCAATCGGTCGATTGGGAGAACTCCGTTCTTCTTGGTCTATGGAGCTGAAGCAGTCTTGCCGAGTGACCTGCTTCACAACGCACCCCGAGTCGAACTCTACACTGAAGATGAAGCAGAGCAAGCACGACAGGACTCAGTCGACCTTCTAGAAGAAGAAAGAGAGATGGCCATGATCCGATCGACTATCTATCAGCAGGACTTGCGTCGATTCCATGCCAGAAATGTGAAGAGTCAAGCCTTCCAAGAAGGAGATTTGGTTCTCTGAGTGGATCAGCAGAAGCCACACAAGCTTGCTCCTACTTGGGAAGGTCCCTTCATCGTCACCAAAGTCCTCCACAATGGAGCGTACCGCCTTTACAATGTCGATCGCCAAATCGACGAGCCACGAGCTGGGAATGCGGAGCTGCTCCGCCCCTTTTATACTTAAGTATTCACTCGCATGAGATGTAATAAAAGTACTTCTGTAGTTTATTTATCAAAGACAAGAGTGTTATGATTTTCCCAGTGATTGTTGTTACTTTTGTTTACATGAGAAATCCCCCACTGGGTGGCTTAGCTGCGAATCCGTTTTGCCTAAGTTTATAAAAAACAAAAATCCTGCCGAGTGGTGACCCAGCCTCCCACTCGAGGGCTTAGCTGCGAATCCGTTTCGCCTAAGTACTAAAAAATCCTACCGAGTGGTGAGCCAGCCTCCCACTCGGGGGCTTAGATGCAGTCCAAGTACTCGCCTAAGTTTAAAAAATCCTACCGAGTGGTGAGCCAGCCTCCCACTCGGAGGCTTAGCTGCAGTCCAAGTACTCGCCTAAGTGTTTAAAATCCTACCGAGTTGTGAGCCAGCTTCACGCTCGGGGGCTTAGCCGCAGTCCAAGTACTCGCCTAAGTTTAAAAAATCCTACCGAGTGGTGAGCCAGCCTCCCACTCGGAGGCTTAGCTGCAGTCCAAGTACTCGCCTAAGTGTTTAAAATCCTACCGAGTGGTGAGCCAGCTTCACGCTCGGAGGCTTAGCTGCAGTCCAAGTACTCGCCTAAGTATTTAATACAATGTGCGCTCTGCAAGGACGACGAGGTGCAGGTCGACTGCTACCTCCTCCTTCCGAGCTACGCCACAAACACAATGTGCACTCTGCAAGGATGACGAGGTGCAGGTCGACTGCTACCTCCTCCTTCCGAGCTACGCCACAAACACAATGTGCGCTCTGCAAGGATGACGAGGTGCAGGTCGACTGCTACCTCCTCCTTCCGAGCAACGCCACAAATACAATGTGCGCTCTGCAAGGATGACGAGGTGCAGGTCGATTGCTACCTTCTCCTTCCGAGCTACGCCACAAATACAATGTGCGCTTTGCAAGGGTGACGAGGTGCAGGTCGACTGCTACCTTTTCCTTCGAAGCTACGCCACCAAAAATCCTACCGAGTGGAGAGCAGACCTCCCGCTCGGGGGCTTAGCTGCAGTCCAGTACTTGCCTAAGTATCCGAAAATCCTACCGAGTGGAGAGCAGACCTCCCACTCGGGGGCTTAGCTACAGTCCAGTGCTCGCCTAAGTATTCAAAAATCCTACTGAGTGGAGAGCAGACCTCCCACTCGGGGGCTTAGCTGCAGTCCAGTGCTCGCCTAAGTATCTAAAAATCCTACCAAGTGGAGAGCAGACCTCCCACTCGGGGGCTTAGCTGCAGTCCAGTGCTCGCCTAAGTATCTGAAAATCCTACCAAGTGGAGAGCAGACCTCCCACTCGGGGGCTTAGCTGCAGCCTAGTGCTCGCCTAAGTATTTGAAAACCCTACCGAGTGGAGAACAAACCTCCCACTCGGGGGCTTAGCCGCAGCCCAGTGCTCGCCTAAGCACTTAATCTATTCCGCTCTGCAAGGGTGACGAGGCACTAAAATATATTCCGAGTGAAGAAGAAAATTCACTCGGAGGCAAATGCAAGCATATTCGATGATAAGCAAAGTTCGGATAACGGATTCCAAAGTGCTCATGCGTCAAGCCTGTAGAAGTTTATCGGTTACAAAAACCACTCGGCATACCGAGGCAAATTTAAGGTGAAGCATAGAAGTTTTTTACTCCTCAGGTGGAGGACTGGAGGGTGCGATAAACTGATCCAGGTCGATTCCATCAGCAATCCGAGTGGCAGCAGCAATGAAGGTCTCCATGAAAGATTGGAAGTCATGCTTCTTGGTATTGGCCACCCTGATGGACACCAGCTTGTCCTCTCGAGCATCCTTGCAGTGAACACGTACCAGAGACAGAGCCACATCAGCACCACACCTGGCGGAAGACTTCTTCCATTCCTGCACTCGACCTGGAACGTCATTTAGTCGAGTCATTAAAGACTCGAGGTCGTTTTGAAGCGCCTCTCTTGGCCAGAGTGTCATGTCGATCCACGACACCGCAACCTTCAGCCGAGCGAGGTAGTCCACAACACCAACAACGTGAGATTCCAGTCGGAGCATGTTCATAGCAGCTTCGTCCTTCATAGGAGAGTTAATGGGGTCCAGGCTTGTCTCCACTCGACTGGTTTCCTCCTCAAAGTTCTGGCAGAATTCTGCAAACACAATTCGGAATTAAGCCAACAGTTTTATGATGAGTCGATGATAACGAGTCAGTCGGATAAAAGAGATTACCTTCAAGCATGAGGAATAACTTCTTGGTGAGCCCTCCTAGATAAACCTCCAGATCGTTCCTCTTCCCCGCCAGTTCGCTAGCTTTGTCACTCAGAGCTATCTTGTCATTCTTCTGTCGACTGACCCCCTTGTTGGCCGCATCAAGAGCAGCTTTCAGATTGACGTTCTCCTCTTCAAGTTTTTCGACTGAAGTCATTTTTTCTTCCGCGAGCTTCGTCTTGTCTGAAGCCGCTTTCTGCGCCTCGGCGAGGTCAAGGTCCTTCTTCTTCAGAGCCTCCTTCAGTTTATCTGCAAACTGACAACGGGATCAGAATCAGGAATGGACAAGAAATAAAGGCAGTCATCAAGATTCTCACCAAACATACCTTTTGCCTCCTCCTTCGCCTTCGTGAAGTTTTCTTGGACAAGCTTCAAGTCAAGTTCAAGTTGGATATGTTTGTTCTCCAGCTCAGTATAACGAGCCACAAGCTCGCAAGATTTCTGCGAAAGATCAGTCGACAGACATCAAAGATAGGTCACTTCCGAGTGACTAAGAGAAAAAATCTTAGCATTTCTAAGACTACAGCCGAATCGAAATATTCAACAGTAGTCTCGGGGACTACACCCAGTGGGTGCACTCAACGTGCCCCCACTGGTTCCATGATTCCATTCGACCAGACCGAGTGGAGAAAGTAAAGTGAAGAAGTTCAAAGTATAAAGACTATAGTCGATTGCCAGCAATCCACCACAGTCTCGGGGACTACACCCAGTGGGTGCACTCAGTGTGCCCCCACCAATCCAAAAGTTCAATCGACGTACCCAGTGGGTGTATAGATACTAATATCTTCAGAAAGAAAATTTTTCAGGTACCATATCCTAACAGAACAAGCGGTGATCAACTAACCTGGACATTGCTCTGAAGAGCTGAGCTTGCATCATAAGCTGCTTGGCTGGCTTCTCGGATCGCCTTCACCTGCTCCATCATGACCCCCGCCTGGCGTATAGCTTCCTTAGCAGC
This sequence comes from Triticum aestivum, assembly GCF_018294505.1. Taxonomy (NCBI): domain Eukaryota; kingdom Viridiplantae; phylum Streptophyta; class Magnoliopsida; order Poales; family Poaceae; genus Triticum; species Triticum aestivum. The sequence goes on from NC_057801.1 coordinate 676,743,339, forward strand.
ACCTGCTTGGTCTTCTGGGACGTGGTGTGTGGCGAAAAGGGAAGGCGGATCAGCACTCGACGACGAAGGGCGAGCACTCGTCAGTGGCACAGCAAAGGACACTGTAGTCCGAGTGATGTTGCCTCCCTCCAGAGCCAGCGTCTCAGGTGCTGATACAACCTGAGCAGTCTTGCCAGCAGGCGCTTTATTGTTCCTCCTATGCCTCAGTGGCTCCTCATCGTCATCATTAGGGAGGTCAATGACATGAGGTGGAGCTACAGGAAAGATTCAAAGTTAAAAATGAAGATCCAATCGACCAAGAGCGAAACTATAGAGATCATACCAAGGTTGGAGGTGGCAGCATCTTCCATTTCCTGGTCCTCGTTCCTGGCTGACGTCTCGGAGGTAGCAGCACTGCAGATCCCGGAAATCAGTCGGTTAGCCAACGAGTCGACCAAGAGTTTATTCATGCCAAACAAGAAAACACAAGTTCTACTATTACCCGGAAATAGTGGGAATCACCATCCTCATCTTCGGCAGGGCCTTCGTCGGCTTTGACGACGTCGCTCGGGGTTGCTTCGACGCTTTCTCAGTCGGCGCTGGAGAGGTCGTCTGAGGGCGTTTCGTTGACTGCCCAACAGGCACAGTCGCTTTGCCATGCTCGACTGCAGGGTCATGGGCGAGCTTGGATCGCCTTTCAGTGCGGGGAGGGTCGACTTCCTCCTCCTCTTCCTCCTCCTATTCACCAGAGTCATCGTCTTCTTCATCTTCCTCACCGTCAGATTGCCACTCCTCTTGACTTTCACCTCCGCTTCCCTCATCCTCCTCAATCTGTTCTTGCGCCCCGTTGGGCATCGAGTACATTTCAGTAGTGGCCTAGAAGTCAACAAACAAGACAAAAAGTCAGTCGACTGAATTCTAGCAAAACGGAATGTAGGAAGCAGGATCATAGTCGGAGATATATAATTGGACCTTGTCTGGCTCGTACGATTGGTCGAGTGGAGGGATCCTCCTGGCTCCTCGGGGGTTGTCTTTGTTCCCTGTGATGGCAGTCATCCACCTCTCCAGTGTGGCATCCTCGACCTCCTACGGGTGGGCCCGAGTGGTGTCTTCAGTGCCAGAGTACATCCACATTGGATGGTCTCGATATTGAAGTGGCTGGATGCATCGTCGAAGAAAAACCTCCAGAAGATCCATGCCAGTCACCCCGTCACGGATGAGCTGGACTACACACTCGACCGACACCTTAACCGGAGCCTTCCCCTCTGGGACCACCTTCAGAGAGGACGGCTTGCTCACTTGATCCATGGAGAAAGGAGGGAGTCCAGTTGACTACCCTGGCGTCGGCTGGTCTTGGCAGTAGAACCAGGTCGACTGCTACCCTCGGACCGACTCAGGAAGGACCATGGCTGGAAAAAGCACTCTTTCCCCTCATTTGAACCCCAAGACCCCCAAACATCTGAATAACTTGGGTTTTCTTGTCACTCGGATTGGCCTTTTTCACCATCTGGGAGCGACATGTGAAAATGTGTTTGAAAAGGCCCCAATGCAGCCGACAACCCAAGAAATTCTCACACAAGGACACGAAAGCAGCGAGATACACGATGGAGTTGGGTGTGAAGTGGTGGAGTTGTGCCCCAAAGAAGTTCAGAAATCCCCGAAAGAAAGGGTGGGGCGGCAAAGAAAACCCGCGGTCAACGTGAGTGGCTAAGAGGACGCACTCACCCTCCTGAGGCTGCGCCTGCCACTCCTTCCCTGGGAGACTCGCTGATCCATGAGGAATCAACCCTTCATTGGCCAGGTCGTCCAGATCTTTCTGGTGGATGGTCGAGCGGATCTAGTCGCCCTGGATCCAGCCCTGCGGCAAACCGGCCCGCGACGAGGATCCGCCCCGACTGGTCGCCCTTCCCTTCGCCTTCGCCGTCGCCTTCTTCGCCCGCTCCAAAGCCGCCGTCTTCTCCTTCACCATCGTCACCGGCGAAGCACGCACAGAGCAGCGACGCTGGGATGGAGGCGAACGCAGCAGATGAATCTGAGGAAGAGGGAGAGGGAAATGAGGGCGCACTTTTCAAAAAAAACCCGTCCAGCGCCTTATATGGAGTTGCTTCCGAGTGGCTGACTGGTAGGCCCGGGTGATCCTGTCAAATCCCGCAACAGTCGCGCACGCGATACGTGGCGCAAAGATCGAGGCATTCCTGCCTTATCCCATCCGAGTACCGCGGCCTCCTCCGCCTCACGCGCTTCCCAAAATTCAGATCCCACTAAATCCGCGAACAGCAGAGCAACTTGTCAGATTGGAGATTTCCTCCAATCCGTCACTCGGAGATCCCCAAGTACAGAAAAGTCACTCGACAGATACAAAGAATGGATCAAGGCGACTGAAAAAGAAGTTGGTGCCGTCACCTAAAGTCATTGATCCAGAACAAGACATACTCACAGCATGAAAAACGGGTCGGAAGAGTTCTCAACTCCTTCCTCACTCAAACCTCGATCCATTCGGGGGCTAATGATGAAGCCATGTACCTAGGGTAGGGTCATGGACCCGTCCAAAGTACCCTACCCAAGGACATCTCTAGAATAAATTACCTTTCAGTCGACCTGGAAGGATTCCACTCGACGGACTCGAAGACACTCAACCATGAAGCCACTCACTCGACCACCAGGAGAACTAGAGTCACTCTGCACGCAAACGGTCTATCATTAAGTAGTCTTTATGGTCATGATAGCACTTTATGTATGGCGTACCAGTAACGCCATACCTTAATGTACCTTAGAACCCTGCATAACTGAGGGCCGGAGGGGTCTGGCAGACTCTATATAAGCCACCCCCTCCTGAGTGTAAAGGGTTCGCACCCCTGTAACTCATACACATATAATCTAGTCGACCGCCTCCGGGCTCCGAGACGTAGGGCTATTACTTCCTCCGAGAAGGGCCTAAACTCGTAAATCTCTTGCGTATACAACTACTCCATAGCTAGGATCTTGCCTCTCCATACCTACCCCCCTATTCTACTGTCAGGCTTAGAACCACGACAGCCGCCGCAGCCACCTGCCACCAATCTTTCTTCAGAGTTGTACTTGCTACATCTACCTTGCCCGGTCTAGCTGCCGCCGATGCTATCACGACGTCAGACAGTGTCACCCTCCTGTGTGAGTCCATCTCCGCGTATCGGGTGCCGAGTCTCCACCGCGCCACGCTGCCGAGATCCACCGTCATCAATGGGCAAGATAAATCACCGCTTCTCCTCTTGTCCCCTCCAACCAGCACTTGCTCCAAAACGATGCCCCCAGGAGGGAGAACGACACCGAAGGTGCCGTCATCATCCGATCCGGTAGACCCAGATCTAGGGTTTCCCTCGGAAATTCCCGATCAGGTTGATGTGACCTGCAACAATGATGCCTCAAGAAGGGAACGACGTCCGCGACGCTGCCATTGTCCGCCAAGACCGCAGTCAGGTGTGATTTTCACCCGAAGCCACGTCGTCCCAATCTCACGGCTGGCTGGAACCAAGCGGAACCTCGCCATGAAGACGTATGGTGCCGCCGGAAAGCCGGTTGAGGACCTCCTGCCGCCCCACCCCGGCCCCATCACGCGCCGCCGGTTGTCTATAGACGAACCACGGCGGATCTGGCTGGGACGCCAGATCCACGGCCACCGCCCGCCCATCGCATAGCGGAGAATCCCACCGGAGGACCTCGCCAGCCCTAGGTTCGCCGGCTGCCGCCGCACAGCCAGGACGCCGCTGTGGCTGCCGCGCGAAGACCCAGCACGAGCTGCCCCAGCCTCCTGATGGGAAATCCGTCGCTTTCCTCCTGCCCTAGCCCTTTAGGCGTCGGGCGCTGCCACCACCGCGGCCAGTGACGGCAGCAGCGGCGGCAACGATCTGCCTCGCGGGAAGGCTGGCGGCGCGAGGAATTAGGTCCCCCTAGCGTCACCCTGGGTGGCGCGTGAGGGGGTTGCGAGAGGGAGGGGGTCGCGAGGGGGTCCATTGAATAAAGTAGTTGTGTGTATTCTTTTATGCAGAGATCAGGGGCTTCAACCTCCTTTTCAAAATAAAAAAAACTAGAGCCTTTTTTTGCAGGGATGCACCATCTTCTTTCGATGCACAAGGATGCAATAATAATAAACAAAAAGGAAACCTCCTGGCCTTTGCTATCATAATGTATGGACGCGTGTCAACCATGTACGAAAGTTCACAGATGTAGTATGTGCCGTATGAATTGGTGCTCATCGTCTCGTCCCAATGTTGCCTCCTGAATGACTGGTTGTCCAAATGTGCATGAGCTAGGTGTGATATCCAAGTAAGTTGATGCTAGGGACATATAAATGGGGCCAGCTTCCAGCTCCTGATCAATAATCTGTATCACTGTATGATTAGACAAGAGTGTTGCCTCAGCCCTTTTTGAAGCGAGTGAGATGTATCTTAAGCTTTTTGGGTGTGTAGCATACCGCTGGTCTTTGTGATGTTAGATACCGGAGTAAACCAAGTGCAAATTTTGTCAAGAGCCCACCCAACATATCCAAATTCACAAACCTACTAGAGAGTAGTTTTTATCTCCATGAGTCCAGGTTATATAGTTTTCCAGCTCTGGTCAGCTGAGCTAATTGAGACGTATTTGAAGTTTTGAACTTTATATATAATAGAGGTGCTAATGTGAGATACTCGAGTAAACCAGCCCCTTAAGAGAGTGTTGCCGGGAGGCCTTCTTCGAAGCAAGCAAGATGTATCGTGAGATGGCACCCCCCCCCCCAATGTTGCCTCCTGAATGACTGGTTGTCCAAATGTGCATGAGCTAGGTGTGATATCCAAGTAAGTTGATGCTAGGGACATATAAATGGGGCCAGCTTCCAGCTCCTGATCAATAATCTGTATCACTGTATGATTAGACAAGAGTGTTGCCTCGGCCCTTTTTGAAGCGAGTGAGATGTATCTTAAGCTTTTTGGGTGTGTAGCATACCACTGGTCTTTGTGATGTTAGATACCGGAGTAAACCAAGTGCAAATTTTGTCAAGCGCCCACCCAACATATCCAAATTCACAAACCTACTAGAGAGTAGTTTTTATCTCCATGAGTCCAGGTTATATAGTTTTCCAGCTCTGGTCAGCTGAGCTAATTGAGACGTATTTGAAGTTTTGAACTTTATATATAATAGAGGTGCTAATGTGAGATACTCGAGTAAACCAGCCCCTTAAGAGAGTGTTGCCGGGAGGCCTTCTTCGAAGCAAGCAAGATGTATCGTGAGATGGCACCCCCCCCCCCCAATGTTGCCTCCTGAATGACTAGTTGTCCAAATGTGCATGAGCTAGGTGTGATATCCAAGTAAGTTGATGCTAGGGACATATAAATGGGGCCAGCTTCCAGCTCCTGATCAATAATCTGTATCACTGTATGATTAGACAAGAGTGTTGCCTCGGCCCTTTTTTGAAGCGAGTGAGATGTATCTTAAGCTTTTTGGGTGTGTAGCATACCGCTGGTCTTTGTGATGTTAGATACCGGAGTAAACCAAGTGCAAATTTTGTCAAGCGCCCACCCAACATATCCAAATTCACAAACCTACTAGAGAGTAGTTTTTATCTCCACAAGTCCAGGTTATATAGTTTTCCAGCTCTGGTCAGCTGAGCTAATTGAGATGTATTTGAAGTTTTGAACTTTATATATAATAGAGGTGCTAATGTGAGATACTCGAGTAAACCAGCCCCTTCAGAGAGTGTTGCCGGGAGGCCTTCTTCGAAGCAAGCAAGATGTATCGTGAGATGGCACCCCCCAATGTTGCCTCCTAAATGACTGGTTGTCCAAATGTGCATGAGCTAGGTGTGATATCCAAGTAAGTTGATGCTAGGGACATATAAATGGGGCCAGCTTCCAGCTCCTGATCAATAATCTGTATCACTTTATGATTATACAAGAGTGTTGCCTCGGCCCTTTTTCGAAGCGAGTGAGATGTATCTTAAGCTTTTTGGGTGTGTAGCATACTGCTGGTCTTTGTGATGTTAGATACCGGAGTAAACCAATTGCAAATTTTGTCAAGCGCCCACCCAACATATCCAAATTCACAAACCTACTAGAGAGTAGTTTTTATCTCCACGAGTCCAGGTTATATAGTTTTCCAGCTCTGGTCAGCTGAGCTAATTGAGATGTATTTGAAGTTTTGAACTTTATATATGATAGAGGTGCTAATGTGAGATACTCGAGTAAACCAGCCCCTTCAGAGAGTGTTGCCGGGAGGCCTTCTTCGAAGCAAGCATGATGTATCGTGAGATGGCACCCCCCCCCCCGAACCCATGGGCATATGCACCCACTTTTCAAAAAATGCATTTTAAGCACGTTTTAAAATGTCAAAAAATTCAAGAGAAATATCACACATACATGTTCGCAAATATGTGTACGCGGCACAAAGTTTTGTGAAAAAATGTCTTTTTTCTGTCTCCGCAGAAAAGACAAATTTTAGTGCTTTTAAATAGTGTTTCACAACATAATTTTTTGTCTTTTTTGCACAGGCCACCAAAAAAGATATTTTCCCATGAAACTTTATGCATGCACATAGAACATGGAGACACACCCGTGCAACTTTTTTCAGATTTTTTTAGCATCTAGAAATGTGTTTTTCAAAGTGGGTTCATATGTGCCCGGGTTCATCCATACACTTCTCGATGTATCTTAACCTTCTTTTGGTGGGTACCTCTCGAAACATGCTTTCACCCTGCTTTATAAATAAAGCAACAACCATACAAAGTACATGGCTGAATGATACAAAGTGGTGAGGTAACCCTCTTACAAAGCCGATCTCAATTTAATCGGAAACGTAGACTGCAGGACACCACAAAACCGGAATATAACACAGGGAGACCTGAGAACACTGCTACACTACACCCTAGAACACCTAAGCTCCACGACAATGCCCTCAGGAGAGGGAACGGCGCCAGGCGTCACCGCTGTCGAGTCCAAAGGACAAGGGTTTTCACCCGGAACTCAGGCACGAAGAGGAGCACCACGACGATGTTGGAAATATGCCCTAGAGGCAATAATAAAATGGTTATTATTAGATTTCCTTGTTCATGATAATTGTCTATTGTTCATGCTATAATCGTGTTATCCGAAAATCGTAATACATGTGTGAATACATAGACCACAACATGTCCCTAGTGAGCCTCACGTTGACTAGCTCGTTGATCAATGGATGGTTACGGTTTCCTGACCATGGACATTGGATGTCATTGATAAGGGGATCACATCATTGGGAGAATGATGTGATGGACAAGACCCAATCCTAAGCATATCACAAGATCGTGTAGTTCGTTTGCTAGAGCTTTTCTAATGTCAAGTATCATTTCCTTAGACCATGAGATCGTGTAACTCCCAGATGCCGTAGGAGTGCTTTGGGTGTACCAAACGTCACAACGTAACTGGGTGGCTATAAAGGTATACTACAGGTATCTCCAAAAGTGTCTGTTGGGTTGACACGGATCGAGACTGGGATTTGTCACTCCGTATGACGGAGAGGTATCTCTGGGCCCACTCGGTAATGCATCATCATAATGAGCTCAATGTGACCAAGTGGTCGGTCACGAGATCATGCATTACGGTACAAGTAAAGTGACTTGCCGGTAACGAGATTGAATGAGGTATTGGGATACCGACGATCGAATCTCGGGCAAGTAACGTACCGATTGACAAAGGGAATTGTATACGGGATTACTTGAATCCTCGACATCGTGGTTCATTTGATGAGATCATCATGGAATATGTGGGAGCTAACAAGGGTATCCAGATCCCGCTGTTGGTTATTGGCCGGAGAGCTGTCTTGGTCATGTCTGCGTGATTCCCGAACCCGTAGGGTCTACACACTTAAGGTTCGGTGACGCTAGGGTTATTAGGAAGACTTGTAAGTGATTACCGAATGTTGTTTGGAGTCCCGGATGAGATCCCGGACGTCACGAGGAGTTCCGGAATGGTCTGGAGGTAAAGATTTATATGTGGGAAATTGTCATACGGTCACCGGAAAAGTTCGGGGGCATATCGGTATTGTACCGGGGCCACCGGAGGGGTTCCGGGGGTCCACCGGGAGGGGCCACCTCTCTTGGAGGGCTTCATGGGCCGTAGTGGGCAGGGAACCAGCCCCTGGAGGGCTGGGCGCACCCCCCCTTGGGCCCATGCGCCTAGGGTTTGGGGGGAACCCTAGAGGGGGCGCCCCCCTTGCTTGGGGGGCAAGCCCCCTCCCCTTGGCCGCCCCCCCTCTAGATCTCATCTAGAGGGGGCCGGCCCCTTCCCCTTTCCCCTATAAATAGAGGGGTGAGGGGAGGGCTGCACACAACATCCAAGGCGCAGCCCCTCCCCTCCCCAACACCTCTCCTCCTCCGTTAAGAGCTTGACGAAGCCCTACCGGAGTACTGCCTCTCCACCACCACCACGCCGTCGTGCTGCTGTTGGAGCTCTCTTCCTCAACCTCTCCCTCCTCCTTGCTGGATCAAGGTGCGGGAGACGTCTCCGCTCTGTACGTGTTTTGAACGCGGAGGTGCCGCCCGTTCGGCGCTAGGATCATCGGTGATTTGGATCACGACGAGTACGACTCCATCAACCCCGTTCTCTTGAACGCTTCCGCTCGCGATCTACAAGGGTATGTAGATGCACTCCTCTCTCTCTCGTTGCTAGATGACTCCATAGATTGATCTTGGTGATGCGTAGAATTTTTTTTATTTTCTGCAACGATCCCCAACAGTGGCATCATGAGCTAGGTCTATGCGTAGTTTCTATGCACGAGTAGAACACAATTTTGTTGTGGGCGTAGATGTTGTCATTTTTCTTGCCACTACTAGTCTTATGTTGTTTCGGCGACATCGTGGGATGAAGCGGCCCGGACCGACCTTACACGTACGCTTACGTGAGACAGGTTCCACCGACTGACATGCACTAGTTGCATAAGGTGGCTAGCGGGTGTCTGTCTCTCCCACTTTAGTCGGATCGGATTCGATGAAAAGGGTCCTTATGAAGGGTAAATATAAATTGGCATGTCATGTTGTGGTTTTGGCGTAGGTAAGAAACGTTCTTGCTAGAACCCTATTGCAGCCACGTAAAAACATGCAACAACAATTAGAGGACGTCTAACTTGTTTTTGCAGCATATGCCTTGTGATGTGATATGGCCAAAAGGATGTGATGAATGAAATATATGTGATGTATGAGATTGATCATGTTCCTATAATAGGAATCACGACTTGCATGTCGATGAGTATGACAACCGACAGGAGCCATAGAAGTTGTCTTTATTTTTGTATGACCTGCGTGTCATTGAATAACGTCATGTAATTACTTTACTTTATTGCTAAACCATTAGCCATAGTAGTAGAAGTAATCGTTGGCGTGACAACTTCATGAAGACACGATGATGGAGATCATGATGATGGAGATCATGGTGTCATGCCTGTGACGATGATGATCATGGCGCCCCGAAGATGGAGATCAAAAGGAGCAAAATGATATTGGCCATATCATGTCACTATTTGATTGCATGTGATGTTTATCATGTTTTTGCATATTGTTTGCTTAGAACGACGGTAGTAAATAAGATGGTCCCTCATAATAATTTCAAGAAAGTGTTCCCCCTAATTGTGCGCCGTTGCGAAAGTTCGTTGTTTCGAAGCACCACGTGATGATCGGGTGTGATAGATTCTAACGTTCACATACAACGGGTGTAAGACAGATTTACACATGCAAAAACACTTAGGTTGACTTGACGAGCCTAGCATGTATAGACATGGCCTCGGAACACAAGAGACCGAAAGGTCGAACATGAGTCGTATAGAAGATGCGATCAACATGAAGATGTTCACCGATGATGACTAGTCCATCTCACGTGATGATCGGACACGGCCTAGTTGACTCGGATCATGTATCACTTAGATGACTAGAGGGATGTCTATCTGAGTGGGAGTTCATTATATAATTTGATTAGATGAACTTAATTATCATGAACTTAGTCTAAAATCTTTGCAATATGTCTTGTAGATCAAATGGCCCACGCTAATGTTGCCCTCAACTTCAATGCGTTCCTAGAGAAAACCAAGCTGAAAGACGATGGCAACAACTATACAGATTGGGTCCGGAACTTGAGGATCATCCTCATAGCTGCCAAGAAAGCATATGTCCTAGATGCACCGCTAGGTGAAGCACCCGTTTTTCCAGCAACTCAAGACGTTATGAACGCCTGGCAGTCGCGTAGTGATGATTACTCCCTGGTTCAGTGTGGCATGCTTTACAGCTTAGAACCGGGGCTCCAAAAGCATTTTGAGCAGCACGGAGCATATGAGATGTTCCAAGAGCTGAAAATGGTTTCCCAAGCTCATGCTCGGGTCGAGAGATATGAAGTCTCCGACAAGTTCTACAGTTGTAAGATGGAGGAGAATGGTTCTGTCAGCGAGCACATACTCAAAATGTCTGGGTTGCACAACCGCTTGTCTCAGCTGGGAGTTAATCTCCCGGATGACGTGGTCATTGACAGAATCCTCCAGTCGCACCCACCTAGCTACAAGAGCTTTGTGATGAACTACAATATGCAGGGGATGGTGAAAACCATTCCTGAGGTATTTTCAATGCTGAAATCAGCGGAGGTGGAGATCAAAAAAGGAACATCAAGTGTTGATGGTCAATAAAACCACTAGTTTCAAGAAAGGCAAGGGTAAGAAGAACTTCAAGAAGGACGGAAAGGGAGTTGCCGCGCCCGGTAAGCCAGTTGCCGGGAAGAAGCCAAAGCATGGACCCAAACCTGAGACTGAGTGCTTTTATTGCAAGCGAAGCGGACACTGGAAGCGGAACTGCCCCAAGTACTTAGCGGACAAGAAGGCCGGCAACACCAAAGATATATGTGATATACATGTAATTGATGTGTACCTTACTAGTGCTCGTAGTAGCTCCTGGGTATTTGATACCGGTGCGGTTGCTCATATTTGTAACTCGAAACAGGAGCTGCGGAATAAGCGGAGACTGGCGAAGGACGAGGTGACAATGCCCGTCGGGAATGGTTCCAAGGTCGATGTGATCGCCGCCGGCACGCTACCTCTACATTTACCTACGGGGTTAGTTTTAAACCTCAATAATTTTTATTTAGTGCCAGCTTTGAGCATGAACATTGTATCTGGATCTCGTTTAATACGAGATGGCTACTCATTTAAATCCGAGAATAATGGTTGTTCTATTTATATGAGAGATATGTTTTATGGTCATGCCCCGCTGGTCAATGGTTTATTCTTAATGAATCTCGAACGTGATGTTACACATATTCATAGTGTGGATACCAAAAGATGTAAGGTTGATAACGATAGTCCCACATACTTGTGGCACTGCCGCATTGGTCACATTGGTGTCAAACACATGAAGAAGCTCCATGCTGATGGACTTTTGGATTCTCTTGATTACGAATCATTTGACACATGCGAACCATGCCTCATGGGCAAAATGACCAAGACTCCGTTCTCCAGAACAATGGAGCGAGCAACCAACTTATTGGAAATCATGCATACTGATGTATGCGGTCCAATGAGCGTTGAGGCTCGCGGAGGCTATTGTTATGTTCTCACTCTCACTGATGACTTAAGTAGATATGGGTATGTCTACTTGATGAAACACAAGTCTGAGACCTTTGAAAAGTTCAAGGAATTTCAGGATGAGGTAGAGAATCAACGTGACCGAAAGATAAAATTCTTACAATCAGATCGTGGGGGAGAATATTTAAGTCACGAATTTGGTACGCACTTAAGGAAATGTGGAATTGTTTCACAACTCACGCCTCCTGGAACACCTCAGCCTAACGGTGTGTACGAATGTCGTAATCGCACTCTATTGGATATGGTGCGATCTATGATGTCTCTCACTGATTTACCGCTATCTTTTTGGGGATACGCTCTAGAGACAACTACATTCACTTTAAATAGGGCACCGTCTAAATCCATTGAGATGACACTGTATGAATTATGGTTTGGGAAGAAACCTAAGCTGTCGTTTCTAAAAGTTTGGGGATGAGATGCTTATGTCAAGAAACTTCAACCTGAAAAGCTCGAACCCAAGTTAGAAAAATGCGTCTTCATAGGATACCCTAAGGAAACCATTGGGTATACCTTCTACCTTAGATCCGAAGGCAAGATCTTTGTTGCAAAGAACGAGTCCTTTCTGGAGAAAGAGTTTCTCTCGAAAGAAATAAGTGGGAGGAAAGTGGAACTCGATGAAGTACTGCCTCTTGAACCGGAAAGTAGCGCAGCTCAGGAAGATGTTCCTGTGGTGCCTGCACCGACTAGAGAGGAAGTTAATGATGATGATCAAGGTACCTCAGATCAAGTTGCTACTGAACTTCGGAGGTCCACAAGGACACGTTCCACATCAGAATGGTATGGCAACCCTGTCCTGGAAATCATGTTGTTAGACAACGATGAACCTTCGAACTATGAAGAAGCGATGGCGGGCCCAGATTCCAACAAATGGCTAGAAGCCATGCAATCCGAGATAGGATCCATGTATGAAAACAAAATATGGACTTTGACAGACTTGCCCGATGATCGGCGAGCGATAGAAAACAAATGGATCTTTAAGAAGAAGACGGACGCGGATGGTAATGTTACCATCTATAAGGCTCGACTTGTCGCTAAGGGTTATCGACAAGTTCAAGGGGTTGACTACGATGAGACTTTCTCTCTCATAGCGAAGCTGAAGTCCGTCCGAATCATGTTAGCAATTGCCGCATTCTACGATTATGAGATATGACAAATGGACGTCAAAACGGCATTCCTTAACGGTTTTCTTAAGGAAGAATTGTATATGATGCAGCCGGAAGGTTTTGTCGATCCTAAGAATGCTAACAAGGTATGCAAGCTCCAGCGCTCCATCTATGGGCTGGTGCAAGCATCTCGGAGTTGGAACATTCGCTTTGATGAAATGATCAAAGCGTTTGGGTTTATGCAGACTTATGGAGAAGCCTGCGTTTACAAGAAAGTGAGTGGGAGCTCTGTAGCATTTCTCATATTATATGTGGATGACATACTTTTGATGGGAAATGATATATAACTTTTGGACAGCATAAAGGCCTACTTGAACAAGTGTTTTTCAATGAAGGACTTTGGAGAAGCTGCTTATATATTAGGCATCAAGATCTATAGAGATAGATCGAGACGCCTCATAGGTCTTTCACAAAGAACATACCTTGACAAGATATTGAAGAAGTTCAATATGGATCAGTCTAAGAAGGGGTTCTTACCTGTATTGCAAGGTGTGAAATTGAGCTCGGCTCAATGCCCGACCATGGCAGAAGATAGAGAAAAGATGAGTCTCATCCCCTATGCCTCGGCTATAGGGTCTATTATGTATGCCATGCTGTGTACCAGACCTGATGTAAACCTTGCCGTAAGTTTGGTAGGAAGGTACCAAAGTAATCCCGGCATGGAACACTGGACAGCGGTCAAGAATATCCTGAAGTACCTGAAAAGGACTAAGGATATGTTTCTCGTTTATGGAGGTGACGAAGAGCTCGTCGTAAAGGGTTACGTCGACGCTAGCTTCGACACAGATCTGGATGACTCTAAGTCACAAACCGGATACGTGTATATTTTGAATGGTGGGGCAGTAAGCTGGTGCAGTTGCAAGCAAAGCGTCGTGGCGGGATCTACATGTGAAGCGGGGTACATGGCAGCCTCGGAGGCAGCACATGAAGCAATCTGGATGAAGGAGTTCATTACCGACCTAGGAGTTATTCCCAATGCGTCGGGGCCGATGACTCTCTTCTGTGACAACACTGGAGCCATTGCCCTTGCCAAGGAGCCCAGGTTTCACAAGAAGACCAGGCACATCAAGCGTCGCTTCAACTCCATTCGTGAAAATGTTCAAGATGGAGACATAGATATTTGCAAAGTGCATACGGATCTGAATGCCACAGATCCATTGACTAAACCTCTTCCGCGAGCAAAACATGATCAACACCAGAACTCTATGGGTGTTCGATTCATCACAATGTAACTAGATTATTGACTCTAGTGCAAGTGGGAGACTGTTGGAAATATGCCCTAGAGGCAATAATAAAATGGTTATCATTATATTTCCTTGTTCATGATAATTGTCTATTGTTCATGCTATAATTGTGTTATCCGGAAATCGTAATACATGTGTGAATACATAGACCACAACATGTCCCTAGTGAGCCTCTAGTTGACTAGCTCGTTGATTAATGGATGGTTACGGTTTCCTGACCATGGACATTGGATGTCATTGATAACGGGATCACATTATTGGGAGAATGATGTGATGGACAAGACCCAATCCTAAGCATAGCACAAGATCGTGTAGTTTGTTTGCTAGAGCTTTTCTAATGTCAAGTATCATTTCCTTAGACCATGAGATAATGTAACTCCCGGATACCGTAGGAGTGCTTTGGGTGTACCAAACGTCACAACGTAACTGGGTGGCTATAAAGGTATACTACAGGTATCTCCGAAAGTGTCTGTTGGGTTGACATAGATCGAGACTGGGATTTGTCACTCCGTATGACGGAGAGGTATCTCTGGGCCCACTCGGTAATGCATCATCATAATGAGCTCAATGTGACCAAGTGGTTGGTCATGGGATCATGCATTACGGTACGAGTAAAGTGATTTGCCGGTAACGAGATTGAACGAGGTATTGGGATAGCGACGATCGAATCTCGGGCAAGTAACGTACCGATTAACAAAGGGAATTGTATACGGGATTACTTGAATCCTCGACATCGTGGTTCATTCGATGAGATCATCGTGGAACATGTGGGAGCCAACAAGGGTATCCAGATCCCGCTGTTGGTTATTGGCCGGAGAGCTGTCTCGGTCATGTCTGCGTGATTCCCGAACCCGTAGGGTCTACACACTTAAGGTTCGGTGACACTAGGTTTATTAGGAAGACTTGTAAGTGATTACCGAATGTTGTTCGGAGTGCCGGATGAGATCCCAGACGTCACGAGGAGTTCCGAAATGGTCCGGAGGTAAATATTTATATGTGGGAAATTGTCATACGGTCATCGGAAAAGTTCGAGGGCATATCGGTATTGTACCGTGGGCCACCGGAGGGGTTCCGGGGTCTACCGGGAGGGGCCACCTCTCTCAGAGGGCTTCATGGGCCGTAGTGGGCAGGGAACCAGCCCCTGGAGGGCTGGGCGCACCCCCCTTGGGCCCATGCGCCTAGGTTTTGGGGAGGGGACCCTAGATGGGGCGCCCCCCTTGCTTGGGGGGCAAGCCCCTCCCCTTGGCCGCCGCCCCCCCTCTAGATCTCATCTAGAGGGGGCCGCCCCCTTCCCCTTTCCCCTATAAATAGAGGGGTGAGAGGAGGGCTGCACACAACATCCAAGGCGCAACCCCTCCCCTCCCCAACACCTCTCCTCCTCCGTTAAGAGCTTGGCGAAGCCCTGCCGGAGTACTGCCTCTCCACCACCACCACGCCGTCGTGCTGCTGTTGGAGCTCTCTTCCTCAACCTCTCCTTCCTCCTTGCTGGATCAAGGTGTGGGAGACGTCTCCGCTCTGTACGTGTGTTGAACGCGGAGGTGCCGTCCGTTCGGCGCTAGGATCATCAGTGATTTGGATCACGACGAGTACGACTCCATCAACCCCGTTCTCTTGAACGCTTCCGCTCGCGATCTACAAGGGTATGTAGATGCACTCCTCTCTCTCTCGTTGCTAGATGACTCCATAGATTGATCTTGGTGATGCGTAGATTTTTTATTTATTTTCTGCAACGATCCCCAACAGACGACGTCTTCAAGAAGATAACGACGCCCACGAGCGTCACCGTCGTTGGCGACAAAGCTCAGAGCTTTCGCTCGGCAGCTCCCTCATGCCACCATGAGGTCTTCAAGAGAGCGTGTGGCGAGTCCAAATCCCCATATCCAGATCAGGGCGTCGCCACTGCCAAAGACAAATGGCTCGCCTGAGCCACCCGCCGCTACACCTCTTGCCGCCCACACGACCAAGATGTATAGCCGCCGCCGCCATGGCGCCCGCCGGAGAGCCAACCAAGCGGACCACCTTCCAGGACCGTCGCCCCGGCATCCAAGCCACGAGACATCGCCCACCGTCCGCTTCACAGTGCGCAAACCGTGGCAGAAGAAGCCCGGCATCAGCCACCGAGGCAGGGTCAACGCCACCATCGTCGGGGCGCCCACGCCTGCAATACCACCAATCCCAGTTGACCGGGGGACATGACTCTGTGGCTGCCGACGGCCATCGTTGAGCAACCCACTCAGACGATGCCAAGTCCGCGGCTTGAGGCACCGATCCAACCGTCGACAGACAGATGCCCCGACCACCACTACCACGGACCTCCACCGACGCTATAACGTGAGGATGCCTCTCCAACCGGACCGCAAGCACCCACCTTGACATAGCCAGCGGCGACCCAACCATGCGCAGGGAGAAACAAACATCGGGCAGGCGGACCAGGTTAAACTCCTGCCGGACAGCTCGTCCACGTCACTGGCCTACTGCCAGCGCACGTACCCAGTGAAGACGGTCGCCGGCCCAACCCGTGGTGGCTGCACATGGCGGCCGGCAACCTCGGCTTCGTGCACAAGTCCCGCCACCGCCGACCACGCCCAGGCCACCACCAGCCGACCACAACCTCGCCACCACGCCCACAGGGAGCACCCGTAGCACAACCACCAGCCGCCTGCCGCGAGACCTAGCCCACCGGCGTAGCAACAAGCCGCGCCGTCGGAGCCAGCTAGGCCCAGGCCAGCCGCGTACGACACCCATGGCTCCCCCGACGGAAGCTCGGATCCGCCGGGGCGCCCGCGCCCCCGCTTGCAGCCCTCTGGAGGCGTCCCGATCCAAATCTGCATCGAGATCGAGGGATCCACCATAGCCGCCCTGCGCAGGCACGCTCCACCTAGCCCCCGCTGTGTCGCACCTCCGCCCCCAGGAACCGCCGAACAGCCGCCCCGGACGCAGACGCACCGCGCCGCCCTGCCTAGCCGCGCGCCTCCACTCGTGGATGCTGTCCCGCGCCAGCAGACGCCACGAGGGGGAGGGGGGGAAGAGGCGCTAGCCGGTGGCGGCGAGCGGGACTACTGGTCCTTGTGAAGTGAGATACTGGAGTAAACCAAATATTTTGTCGAGCCCGAGCATATGCTCTCACCAGTAGGAGCAGCGACACCGTCGCTAAGCTGGTGCTGTCAAAGATCGGCAAGCTGATTGAGGGGTACTGCTGTCAAAGAGCGGCACGCATGGCTGGGGACGAGGGTGCAACTAAGATCCTTCATCTGATCAAGAGGAGTAGGTTGTTCCCTCTGTAACGATACATTTCATGAGGAACCCATTTTGCTGGAGCTCCTGGCCAGAAAGATGCCCATGGCATGCAGTGATGAATGCGCCATGGTGTTCATGCGCATGTGCCATGGCAAGCTCATTGACTCCATGCTCCACGCAGAGTACCGGGCAACTTTCCCCTGCTGTTCGACCGCAAATATAGAGTACAAACGATTTCATGCACAATTCATAATGGACAAGGAAACAAATTCTACCACCAGCACAACTCAAGAAAGACATACAATCCCATCCAGCACATATATAAACTCGGTGTAAAGAATTTTACCATATTTTCAACGCAGTTTCAGTCACTATGTAACAAGTTATCTAAATAAGAGATTCCATGTACACATGCAGAAGCTCCATCCATCTCCATCAAGGCAACAGTTTTTCTGAATTCCAGGACATGGTAGGCAAAGCCTATTTGAGTTCCGTCGTATCTACATGTTTAACACACGCAAATACTTATCATCATTTCCTTCTCTGAGGATCCCGACTAAGACCATGTTTCCTCAAAGTTCTGATATAATTTCGTGATAGACTGAATTTGTTAGAACCCAGATGGTGCAAGTAATCCCAAGTGAAGATCCCAGTCTGGTGCAAATCATCAAACAGTATCCTGTGGTCCAAAAGAGTCGCTATAGATGAGACTTGCAGACAAAAGCAAATTAATAGTTTCTGAGAGATAGAGATGGCACAACCAACTATTTTCTGCAGGAGGCATACTATTGTCCGAAGTAGATAAATCTCCATGAAATCTATTCTACAAAGAATAGGACCCTCACCGGACTCCATAGTTTCCTATTGATTCAGCTGACATTATTCCAACATGTCGGCGCCCAAATATAACCTGGCATAATTTAAAGGGTTAAATACTTAGCAAACAACTAAATACACACCACAAAACAATGCTAGCAATATTATAAAGGTGTATTGTTCAAGTTTTTGTAGGACAGGTCAACATTCCAGGGTTAGCAAACAGCTCTAAACTTGCCATAGAAGCATCAGGCCCTCACCAACTTAAAAAAATTTGGTTTCCCCACTTCAAGTGGTGAAAAGGAATACAGAAAATACAGTAAAAGTTTACCTTCTCGCCAGCTATTGATCTGATCTTGCTGTCAGCTGCTGGGCTGTAGACTCTGAGAAACTCAGCTGACAGATGGAATGTACTGCCATCTGCAAATTGAACCTCTACCTGAGAACAACCAGAAACATGGTTCAGCTCACTGATATGAGGTAGGACACTTGCAGCAAGTTAGTATCAGGGAGAAATAATTTCCTAGCAATTTTTGCAACCGACTTTATGTGCTAATGGTTATCACATTCAGACAATGCGAGTCTTTCTCTGTTACAAATTGTCGTGTGTAAGTTTGTTTCAGTCATAGCAGACGCCTGGTGCTTTAGGGTTGCAGACAGAAATAAGATTGTATATCAAGATCCTCTAGTGCTAGGTCACGTTCCAATTCATCGCCATATAATAATATCACACAACGTACTGATCCGCCAAGCAGTTGAGTAGCAGATAGTAGGTACTGTACTGTTTACCAGCAATATCCAGCCAATGGAGATAACTGGATGAATTGCTGAATTCTGGATAAGCTCATTGAGATGCATATGGTACTGAAAATACGGTACGTCTGGTCAGGAATGGATAACCAATCAGATGCCAGATTCCAGAGCTCTCAGCAAGGAGAATACTACGAGAGATGGCGAGGCAAATGTCGCTTTCCCCTACCAGATTGGGAGGGGGCTCGCCATGGACCGCACGGCAGGATTTCACGTCAGTTTCAGTGCTCACAAGTGGCGCATTACCATCACACGGAATGTCTTTTTTCCTGCGCTGCCGTGAAGGCGTGAACCTGGCAATTCAGCTGAAACTGGAAGCACCCAACGGCTAGACGGCTAGACCGCACCAATCAGAGCAGTTACCACCAGCCCACAGTAGCAGAGAGGAGCAGGAATCAGGTAAATCGGAGGGGATCTGAGGAGGAGGAAAACGTCGCTGCAGGGGGAGGAGAAGGGGGGAGGCAAGCGACTCACCGATTTGGGCGGGTGCAGCGCGAGCTTCTTCAGGCGCGGGGGCTGCGCCGCCGCCGCCGCGTGGCACAGCCGCCGGGCCGCCCTCGCCGCCGCCATGGAGAACTGACGGTCTGACGCTCACACAGACGCAGAGCCGGCGGAGGAGCGAGAGACGACCACCCGTCCCGCCGCCCCCAGACGCGATCACAGCCGTCCGTCCGTCCCCGACCACGTGGGAGCGTTTTCTGTGGCCTGCAAAGGCCCACGCCTTTTCCCACTTTCCGCTTTCGCCCCAGCTCGCCGCTTGGAGCCACGAGTCGGATGCTGCGGCGCGCGTCATTAAGGCAGGGGGGCATCTAGATTCTAGACTACATTCCTCCATCCCCCACCTCCGGCGGCCGCAATGCCGCTGCCGCTGGCGCAGGTGCAGGAGCTGCGGGACCGCCTCTCCGACCGCTTCCGCCCGTGGAGCCGCTCCGCGCAGTTCTGGGTCCGCGCCGTCGACATCTACGGCAGCTACAAGGTGCGTGCGGCACGGGGAGGAGGGAGCCCCTCCTCCTGTTGTTCCATCGGCGCCTCCGCCCGCGCGCGCGCGCCAGGTGTTCGGTGGTATGCGTGTGAGCTCACGGTGTTTCGTTGGTTGGTGTTGTCGGTCCAGGTGTGCCAGCTGCGCACGGGGTTCGTCAAGGATGAGGAGGAGCGGGAGGCCATGTGGGAGCAGCAGCATGAGATCGGCGCCCAGAAGATGTACTCCCTCTGCTCCGAGCTCGGCGGCCTCTTCCTCAAGGTCCCTCCCTGCCTGCTGCTTTCTGTTTTGCCCTCTGATCGGCCGTCTTGCTTACTTGTCTTATACCTTGATGAATCGGAGGGTGACTTTGTGAGGCTTCGCTGAATCCAACAGATGCCACAGCCTAGCTGTACTCACATTCTTTCACCTTTTATTTCGACCAGGCTGCTCAAATTCTGGGGAAGCCCGATTTGGCGCCGACGGCCTGGGTGAAGCGGCTTGTTACATTGTGCGACAAGGCTCCGTCCACGCCGATCGAAGTTGTCAGGGATGTTGTGGAGAAACAGTTCTGCAAGAACTTTGATGAGATATTCGATTTCTTTGAGGTTGAGCCTGTTGGGTCTGCTTCTATTGCACAGGTTCGTGTTTAGGTACATCTCGCGACTGTAAGATCCGGTGAATTGTAACATTGGGGCTCTGCATGGTTTTTCTTTTCAGTCTTGGGCTTATGCATGTACCATTTGTTTCTTTGTGCCACTACACTTTATTGTGAAGATAATTGGGATAGCTTCTCACTTATTAGCATTGCTGTTTCATGTATTGTTAGGTGCATCGAGCGAGGCTTAAATCATCCAAGACAGATGTTGCTGTCAAGGTACGACTTAGGACTGCATGTATGTGTTCCATAAACAGCTGTTTCCTTATCTGATATGCTCTGATGTGCCCTAGTGGATCTGGTTCTATCCAGGTTCAACATCCAGGAGCTGAACAATTGATGATGGTTGATATCCGGAATATGCAAGCATTTGCCCTGTTCTTACAGAAATATGACATCAACTTTGATCTGTTCTCCGCCACAAAAGAGATGGAAAAGCAGGTTTTTATTTACTTCACTAGTACTTTGTTGTTTTTGCTTCTCCTAGTATACTTCTCTGCACCTGCTCTAAACCGTCTAGAAATATTGGGCCTCTTGCGGTTTTTATTATTCTCTTTTTTCATAAATTAAGGCAGAATGGCCTGTATGTTCATATGTAATCATTTACTCTGTGATAAAAAGGGGGTGTCATTTAAAGTCAATGGAGATTTTGTTATAAAATGATGGATCATATCCACGCATCCACAAGTGGACTAAACTGGGCCACTTAAGGCTATTTACTTGCTGGAAGAATAAATAAATGCAATCTCAGTATTCAACATCTGGACCATTAGAAACAAGATAGGTTAACCATTTACTGGGACATTATTGGTGATTTTTTTTACAATTAGTATTCGATTATAGCAGGCCAGATATCTGTATACTGCGATGCATAAAGTTGCATGATGCGTCTCCTATACAAGTATATGTTATGTGAGTGCCAGTTTGGTTCTTATGCGCCAAGAGATACGAGAAAGTACAATTTGTTTTCATAAGAATGTGTACCTTTTCTGAGATCAAAACTAATAATTTAACCGTTTTCTGCGAATTATTGATCTTTTGGGCTTCATTGTTTCCATAGATATGCTATGAGTTTGATTTTGTGCGAGAAGCAAGAGCAATGGAAAGAATACGAGAATTCTTACGTGTTAGCAATAAGAAATCTCCGGTTGTGGTGCCTCGTGTGATTCCTGGAATGATTAGCAGGTACATTGCCATATCTTCTTAATCAGCCAAACCTGTTTTTTCAGGTTTACTGAATCCTACTTCTGCACCATAGTTACAAGTAAATAAAAAGCTTGCATCATTCGGAAGGATTCATTAGAGAAGTTATAATGGGCCATCTGGTAGTTGCAGGCTTTGCTTCTGTTCCAAAAACGATATCCTCTGTGATGCTTCCTTACATATAATGAATACTTGCATTAGTCTGTACTGGTCAGACAGGCATTAAATATGTTATGTATGATTGATTTAGCCTTTATCTGTCCTTTAATCTATATTTTATTGATCTAGCTGTCCCCCTATCTGCCTTCCTCTGGCTGAATTCTAATGTGTTGTCTGGTTAGGATTTTTAGAGTTCATGAGCGAATCACTATCCATAATGAATTTATTTATTTTTGTCATAACATCAAAAGTGTGTTGCTGATTTTATACCATGCCTTGTTATTCTTCTTGTACTACAAATGTAGGAAATGTGTCATTGTGTATGAACTTATTTCCTTTTAGATAAATGAAAAGCTCATTAGCAAGTTAGGTAGTCAATGAATAATAGAGTTCTTACAATCACGCAAGACCTGCTTCGACATGCAGGGCGGTACACAACACCCTCCTACAGTACCGGGCAAGGCCATGAACCACAGAATTGTTTTTCCTCTGAATGTTTTGCCCTTTGATGTTGGGCAGATCTCTGGCAATAGTGACTTCATTTTGTTGAGCCACAACTCTTTCTTCTGTTTCTTTGGAAAATGTACATGTCATCAGTTTGTCTTACTTCATTTTGTTGAGACATTTTTTCTACTTTGATAGGGAGGTCTTGGTCATGGAATTCATACAAGGAACCCCAATAATGAATCTCAGCAGTGAAATGTCTAAAAGAGGAATTGATCCTGCTGGTAAGCTTGCAGCAATGGCAAAGCAGTAAGCCCCTTCATCCCAAAAGAGTATGGTTCTCATTTCCTTATTTTATGAGGCATACTCTCTCTCTCTCTCTCTCTGAAGTATCCTCTTAATGCGTCAGTACTACTAGAATGAACATATGGAAATTCCACACCATTTTGATCAGGCTACAACTAGACCGAATAAAAATCCATAGCTATTGCCCTCCTTATATTTGTATTAAAATTTTATGTCAAACATGTCCTTTCTTCAATTCCTTCGAGTGCTCTAGCCATCTGAAAAGATATATTCTCCTTTAATGCAGGAAGATTCTAACGGATCTTACACTTGCTTATGGCCAAATGATCTTGAAGGATGGCTTTTTCCATGCAGATCCACACCCAGGAAACATCCTTATCTGCAACAACACAGAGGCAAGTGATGCTTATTACAAAAATGTCAAAATATTTCCTTATGGCAAAGACATATTTTTAGATGAATTTCCTTTAATGGTGACCCTCTATTAGGTAGCTTTGCTTGACTATGGACAAGTCAAAGAAATGCCAGAGGATTTACGACTGGCTTATGCAAATCTTGTCATTGCCATGGCCGATGATGACCTTTTGAGGACTAAAGAAAGTCTCAGGTAAACTCAATCTCTTTTTATGTTATGTCATTTTTCATGTGATAATTAGATCTATACGAGGACAGTAAATTCAAATCAATAATCCTAGTTAAAAAAAATCGACTGCTGGCCTGATATTCCTTAAGGGATCCTCTGTCCCCTCTCCATATTCTGGCTGTGGATCTCCTGCAAGCCATCATCAACAAGGCCTGTCAGATCTGCCCAAGTAACTTCTCATTGCTGAGGTGGATTTCTCATTATCCTGTACACACACGACATGCCCTTGGTCATGCAGGCCTGTCCTCGCCAGCTTCTTTACCTCGGCTTCTTGAGACTTTTGGCAAATCTGCTGGTTTATGTGTGCTATCCATCAATGTTCCAGAAGGCAGAACTCAATACCTGGCTGGCCTTTTTCACTGTTTTTTTTTTCTCTTTCTTGAACACTGGCACCTTTCCTTCGACGTATTTAAGGCTCCCTCTTGACCTGTCAAGATCCAAAATCTGTGATTATGCCCCCTCATTGAACACTGGCACCTTTCCTTCAACGTATTTAAGGCTCGCTCTTGACCTGTCAAGATCCAAAATCTGTGATTATGCCCCCTCATTGAGCGTATTGAACTAAGGCGTACATCAAACTCTTCCTTCGTTTTCCTTGGGGAACACATCCTTGTCGCTAAATCTGTCCTTAGCCTGCTGGCCACCCAATTGCTCCTTGAGGTTGCCGGAGGGAGTTAAAGAAACTATTGACCGCGCTTGCTGTATATACCTGTGGGAAATTTGGAAATCACATTTAGATCTAAATTGATGGCTACCTGGAACAAGGTCTGCAAGCCGAAGCTGAATGGTGGTGGGTATCCTGATCTCCCAGTCCAGAATGAGCTTCTCTGCTGAAATTCCGTAATAAATTGTACAACAAGCTCGACATCCCCTTGGTACAACTTGTCTAGAAACACTACGTGAGGTTGGTCTGCACGCCTTCAGCTCTACAGGTTCATTCTTGTGGAAGGACATCATCATTCTTTCTGACAAACTCCTTAACAATGCAAGCTGTAGCATCACTCGGGGGGACACATGTCACGCCCCAGCCAGGGATTTGAGGTGGATAGCGGTGGAAATGGCTAGGGTTCGTTGAGTTCGTCAGGGGAAGAGGAAAATCACCAGGGAAGGAGATGAGATAAACTACTTTACTCTAAGGTTGTATCTCTTCTCTTGCTTTCTTTCCAAGCTGAAACGGCATATATAGAGTTCGTTACAATGGTTCCCTGTAGCTAGGTGCTTTTAATTGGAATGTAAAAGTAAACAGTGAATAAGTGCTGTAGTAACAGTCTGTATCGAATCTCCTCATTCACTCTCACAAGAGTTTGGCCGTCCGTTAACTGAACCCACAAATGTCGAATATTTTGGACACTGGGCTCGTCAGGCTTAAGTGTATTGACTGACGGCACTGACAATGCCACCCGCTTGAGATCAGCCTTATCCTCATGGCTTGAACGATGGAAAACTCGTCTCGATGAAACCGACATCTTCCCAAGTAGCGTCCTAGGGACCCATGCTTTCCCAGTGGATTAGCCATTGTTCCACTGGAATTTTCTTGCGAGTGATAATAGTCCTGGTGTCCAGCCGAGAAAATGGCGTCGTCTTGATCTTGCCATCTTCAGTAACTAATGGAACATGAGGGAGTGGAACAGCATGTTTGCCAACATGTTCTTTGAGCTGGCTGATTGGAACACGGGATGAATTGCTGCTGTATCTGGTAGCTGCAGTTTATAGGACACCTGCCCAATTCTCTGTAGCACTTTAAAAGGTCCATAATACTTAGATCACAGTTTCAGTGATCCCCTTAACCCAAATGGATGCTGGCGATAAGGTTGGATTCTGATATATACCATTGCTCCTTCCTTCAATTGTCTTTCTGTCCTTAACTTGTCAGCTTGCATTTTCATGCATTCTTGAGCAGCTTGGAGATTTTCTTTCAGCTTGTGCAGTAACTGTTGCTTTTTAGTAACTGTTAACTGAACTGCTGGACTGAATGTATCTGACAGAACAAACTCGCCAATCATAGGGGGTGGGTAGTTGTATAACGCTTCGAATGGTGACTGTTTGATTCCAGAGTGAAAAGAAGTGTTGTACCACCATTCTGCAAATGACAGCCATTTGTACCATTGCTTAGGTTCTTGGAAGACCATGCTCCTGAGGTAATGTTCCACACACTGACTGACTCTTTTGGTTTGTCTGTCGGTTTGTGGGTGGTGAGCAGTACTGCATTCGAGCTTAATCTTGAGTGCTGTGAACAGTTGCTGGTATATATTGCTTTGAATATCTGATCCCTATCCGAGACGATTTCCTTTGGAAACCCATGTATTCTGAAGATGTTGTCAATGAACACTTGCACTACACTTTCAACAGAGTATGGGTGAGAAAGTGCTATGAAGTGAGCATAATTTTTGAGACGATCTACGGCTACTAGGATAACTTCCTTGCCAGCAGATTTAGGAAGAACCTCGATGAAGTCAATGCTGATTCAGGACCATGGAACTGCAGGAATTGTGAGGGGTTGAAGTAAGGCTGCAGGATGTTTGTGTTCCACTTTAATCAGTTGACACACAGGACATTGGTTAACAAAGTTTTTCTTCAGATGGGGCGAGCAGAATATTCTTTTGATCCTCTGATAGGTGGCCTTAATACCAGAATGCCCCACCCC
>NC_057801.1:676769544-676792775 GCF_018294505.1 Triticum aestivum
GTCTCCAGGGGTGTCAGTCTCATAATAGTACCAGCTCCCAAATAAATGTTCAGTTATCCTCTGAGTTGTCATGTACTTCAAACTCTGCTGGTCTGTTGTTATAATCAGCTTGTTGCCTAATAGATAGTGTCTCCATTTCTTCAATGCCTCCAAGATTGCCATAGCCTCCTTCTCATAAATGGACTTGACAGAAGCTTGAGGCCCAAGGCATTTGCTGTAATAGGCAAGTGTTTTCCCTGACTGCATGAGAATGTGGCTCCTAGACCTGTGCCACAGGCATCCGTCTCCAGAACAAAGGATTTGGAGAAATCAGGAAGAGACAATATTGGGCAATTAGTGAGTTTGGTCTTGAGCAAATTGAACACTTCAGTATGAGCTGCAGACCACTGGAAAGAATCTTTTCTAAGTAAGTCATGTAGGGAACTCTAGAAGGTCTGAGGTTTGGTGGTTGAGCTCCAGCAGTCAAAGGGATTATGTGGTTGCAGTCCCTGTTTGGAGACAGTGATGTAGGTTCAGAAAAGATCAGAGGGAAGTTATCAAGTATATTCTGAACAAGGGGGTTCTGAATGTTTGTAGTCACAAGTTCCTCTGTTTCTAGTGCATACACCTGTATACATATATCCCATCACAGGTTTAGTCAACAGCTTGCTCATATTAGTAGGTGTAGCCAGGGACTTAGCAGGAGCTGTATTGTGATCAGTGAAAATAATAGGAAGACCATATCTGTGCACGGTCAAAGTTTCGAAATCCATTGTAATAGGACTGACTTTACAGTTTACACATCCAATCACATCCCAAAATGATACCATAACTGTGGAGGGGCAGGGTTTTAAAGACAGAAGAAAACTTCTTTCCCTGAATGAAATAGGTAGGGAGAGGGACAATGGCAGTAAACTGTAATTTTCCCTACCAGCCACACTGACCTTCTTAACTGGTGTACTGTGTAAATGACAATTAGCAGTAAGAGCAAAGTCGTGTAGTTAATAAAAGTGCGTGAACTGCCACTATCCACAAGCGCCACTGCTTGATGTCCCCCCATTTTAATCAGCAGTGAAAATGTAGCAGGGCCTCCTGTGCCAGCTATCGCATGACAATATATCAACATAACTTCAGATTTTTGCTCTGGGTGTTCTGGGGTATTAGGAGTTGTGTGATAAGCTTGATCTGGTGTAGGTGGAGTCTCTTGTTCCTCTAATTCAACTGTATCATCATCAATCTCCTGCATGATATGGAGAGTTCTGCCTTGTCTACATCTATGTTCTCTGTTCCAAGGTTCTTTACAATACCAACATGTTTTACTCAGTCTGATTCCCAGCTGGAGGAACTCACTCAGCATGGTTTCTGTTAAAGTGTGGTCTGTGAGGAGTAGGGGCAAATGTTGCTCTTGGTTTCTGCATAGTGGATTGATAATAAGACTTCTTTGCATTAGCAGCATTTTCATAGACCTTTGCATACCAATAAGCTTCCAGCACTCCCCTAGGTCTCTGACCACTCACGTCATGCTTAATGTCTGCTTGAAGGCCACCTATAAAACAGCTCATAATGAAGCTTTCACAAGATTGCCGAAAGTCGCCTAGGTCACAAGATCGCACTCCCCTAGGTCTCTAAGCTTTCTTTGTATTAAATCTGTGTTTGTCAAGTTTGTCAGTGGAAAAGGAAAATCGCCAGGGAAGGAGACGAGATACACTAACTAATCTACTCTAAAGTTGTATCTCTTCTCTTACTTTCTTAACAAGCCAAAACAGCATATATAGAGTTCGTTACAATGGTTTCCTGTAGCTGGGCTCTTTTAATTGGAATGTAAAAGTAAACAGTGAATAAGTGCGTAGTAACAGTCTGTATCGGATCTCCCTTCATTCACTTTCACAAGATCTTGGCCGTCCGTTAACTGAACCCACAAGTGTCGAATATTTTGGACAATGGGCTCATCAGGCTTAAGTGTATTGACTGACGGTACTGACAACACAACCCTCTTAGGCTCCCCCCTCCATCTCTCTTTATCTCTCTGTCTGAGTAGCTAGACCTTTTTCCAGTTTCCTATCTGTTGAAGCTTTTGATGAACTTCAGAGTTCAGGCCGCTCATTGTAAATCTAATTCTCCCTCCCTCCCTCCCTCTCTGAGCCGCTAGACCTTTTCTACCTTACTCTCTTCATTCAAGCTTTATATGAACTACATGAGTTCATGCATCTGATACCTGAAGTTACTCCTGGGCGAACACCTACTATTCTAAGAAATTCTACAATCTTGCTTTCCAGCACAGTCAGACACCAGCTTATCTCGTGTTTGGATATCCAAATGCACTTCCAAACTGAAGATTTCTCGTGGCTTCTTCTCAGCGACAGGGATATGCTCATTCATCGAAACTATCAAGTAGGTGAAGATTCCAACTGTGTCCTTTGTACTGCTGGCAGCCTAAAAACCAGGGATCGTCTATTTTGGAGGTGCTCCTTCAGCACCTCCTGCTGGCAAGCTATCGGCATTCAGCTAGACGTCACCTCGGATTGCAACCACATAGCGTGGCCAAAATCGCCTTCAGCAAGCCTTTCTCATTGGAGGCTTTCATCATTGCAGCATGGAACAGACCATTTATAAACAAAGGAACACCGAAATTATCAACAGCATCATCCCTAGCTTAGGCTGCTTAAAAAGTATCTCCTTGCCCTTTTATTTAAAATGAAAGAGGGTGTTGCATATCCTCTTCATATTTCGCTCATACTCCCTTGATTAAACATCTTCCCCAGATATACATCCCCCCCCCCTCTCTGTTGTAAAGTGTCTCTAAACTGTTTACTATCAGAGCCTCACAGTTTTCAGTTAAAATAGGAAATTCAATTTTTTTTATGTGCTAGTTTGTAAGAGAACAATCTTGGGCCAATGGGCCAGCATAACAAATATTTTTAATGGGATCATGATTTGTTGCTGTGTAACTGTTGGTATATTACTTGTTTTTCTTATGGATTTATCAAATGTTTCAGTGAATTTGGTTTCAAAACATGGAGTATAGCAGACAATGAGCTAGAAGAACTGTTTCAGTTATCTCTTAGAATGTTTGATACAAGATTACCACCTGGAGTAACCGTGCTCTCGCCCTTTGCTGATGATTCTTCACTGAATAAAGTTGGAGTAGAGGTATGCGACTGTATTATCTGCACTTCTATAGTTCAAACATGAAAGACAATTGGCACATGTTGTCGTTCCTCCATTTACTTGAAAACTCTTACAGGCATACAAATGATTTGTGTATTGGTGAAGTTTAACTTCCTTCTAAAATGTCTTCTTTCTATTTGCTTTGCTACTTGAAGAGCTTCCCAGAGGAATTATTTTCGGTGCTCCGAACGATACAACTGTTGCGCGGGCTGACTGTAGGGATGGGCCTCCGTTTTTCTTGTGCTCAGCAATGGAAGCCAATTGCCGAGGAAGCTTTGTTGAAGGCTGGGAGAATAAAAAGTAGGTTCAGCGTATTGGTACATCTGTGAACGAGTCCTTAAAAAAAAGAGTCAAATCTAATCAACAAGCATCATGGTTTCCATTGTGCTGCTTGCTACAGCTCTTTATATTCATAGTGTCTTTCAGGTTGACTAACTTGAACTGTTTGTTTTCTTGTTCAGATGTAAAATCAAGAAGACCAAGAAGAAGTTTCTTTAGAAGGTTGTTTTAGGGAAGTAGAGATGACGACAGCCAAAGAACCGATATGTAAATCATTTTGTAACGAACTGGCAGTAACCAAAAGGCAATTTTTCCCCCTTTTTACGAGGTTGTAGGGTGGGTGTATTTGATACTGATTATTTGTTTGTCTTTGATCACAAATTATTTATAATATGATGAGAAACATGTACTTATAAAGAAGGAAAGAAATAAGAGAAAAATGTATAACTTAATTTGGACTTTTCTTGTTTGGTTCAGAAGGTTTGGGATTTTATTAGAAAGTGAATAGGTTCTGTTAGCATCTACTCCCTCCGTCCCAAAATAAGCATCGTTAATTTAGTATAACTTTGTACTAAATGAGCGACACTTATTTTGGGACGGAGGAAGTATTAGACATGATTTTACGCTGAAAGCTACTCGTATAAGAAGAAAAAGAGGGTAATGCTGATGGAAGTGAAGTTAGTCCAGATTTCACTTATCCCTTTTGAGGCCCCATGACAGATTCTTTTACCTCGTTTAAAAGTTGTGCCACATTTGCGGAGATATGGGTTCCGGTGAACAGTAACAATCATAGAGTAAAAATGAAATATAAGAAAATAAAGGAAAAAACAAAAATTTAAGAACAAGAGAACGATGTAAAATGAAAAACAAAGAGAAAAAAAGGAAACTGGAAGGGGTGTCTCCCAAATAGTTTACTTGGTCCGGCTGGTATCTTCGCGTAGCGAACTAGCGATCACATGATACGCTCTCGGTGGCTATCGAGCAACCTATGCGCCAAATAGGATACGCCATTTCTCCATGGGTCCTTTGTTATATAGGCCAGATTTTCTCCACAGGAACGACTTGGTCATCCAGAAATTCATATCCGTCACCCAGGGGCGCGAGAGGCATCGCTCTCCACAGCGAGAGCCAGCGTGTCGGGAAAAATATCATGAGCAGACCGAGTGCAAAGCTGCAAACTCACGCCCCATCAAAAAAAAAAAAAGTTGCAAAACTCACGCCCCTGCGTGCCGGATACGAGTACGACTGTGCGCGCTCGGCATCCGACGGAAAGACGCTCGGCTGCTCCTGGGGTTTCGTCCCCTCGGCTCGATCACAGTTCGCTCGGCCCGCAACGCCAACTCGATCGGCTCCAGGAGCGTGCGATCCCATCTGTCCTCCCCGAGCACACGGGCATGGCGCACGACCCAGCCTACGATCCCACGAGTAGACTGCCGCCCACCACGGCGCCGCCGCAACCCACACGGCCGCCCCCGTTACGTCTCCCTTCCTGTCTTTTTATCTGTCAAGTTGCCGAGGACCCGAGCATGTTCATCAATGGACACGTTGCAGCACGAGCAGGATACCGCCGCCTTCCCGTCAATTCTAAACCTCCGTTCCGCTCGCCGCTCGCCGCTCGCATCAGGTACGCTGGAGCGGGGAGTTTGATGGGGTCTATCTCATCTCGGCTAGCGTCCGTTTCACGGAGCCGGCCGTCGCATGGCTTGGAGGCTTGGAGCCGATCGAGCGTCGACGATTCAGCCAAGGGGACGAAACCAGAAGCGGCCGCGCGTCTTCCATCGGATGCCGAGAGCGGACAGGTCTCAGCAGATCGTACTATCCGGTACGCGGGGACGTCGGCCTGCACAGCTTTTTTTCTTTTTCTTTCGGCGTGGGTGTTGACGCTTGCCCTGTGCAGATATCATCAGCGGTGGGATCCACCTGCATGGCGCCAGCAGTACCAGCCTACCAGCCTACCAGGGTACCATTACCAGGACAAAATTACTGTTCTGACCCTTAAGGCAAACTAAATCTCGATTTGACCTCGTTCCAAAAAAAATTTCGTTTCTGACCTTTTCTGGTGACGCCAAGGTCCCTGGCGTCTGGGTTACGAAGCAGACGCCGGGGTCCCTGGCGTCTGGCCCCTGACCCGCACTGCCCGCCTGCCCGCCTGGTCCCTGGCGTCTGGGTTACGAAGCAGACGCCAGGGGCCAGACGCCAGGGACCCCGGCGTCTGCTTCGTAACCCAGACGCCAGGGACCTTGGCGTCACCAGAAAAGGTCAGAAACGAATTTTTTTTCGGAACGAGGTCAAATCGGGATTTAATTTTCCTTAAGGGTCAGAACAGTAATTTTGTCCCCATTACCATACCATGGACGGCTTCGGCTTTGCTTGGTCGGGCAGCACGGGTTGGGGCTGCAGGGTGCGAGAGGCATCGCGCGCTCTCCACACAGAGAGCCAGCGTGTCGCTGTGGGGTGCGGGAGCTTTGCCGTGTGCAGCTATCTTCATCGGTGGGACCCACCTGCGGAGTGCCAGGCCAGGGCACCGTCAACGGTTTGGTCCACTCGGTCTTGGTCGGGCAGCTCAGGCTTTGGCTGCAGGGTATGCGCGCAGCTTGCGGAAGGGGCAAGAGCAGGGCGTCGATCAAAAACGCTCAAGCCTCGGGGCGATCGCCTTTCACCGAAACGGCAAGCGCGTCCAACAGGAGGGCAGGCAGGGGCAAATTTGACAAATTTAACCTATAGACGAAATTAAATCACAGAATGAACTGTCCGTAAAATTATTTCACGCGGTTGACCCGTGGCGCCTAGCTCTCAGGCGCTGCACTAGTGCAACGCCCGGGAGCTAGGCGCTGCACTAGTGCAACGCCTAGGAGCTAGGCGCTACACTGTATAGTGTGGCGCCTAGCTCTCAGGCGCTGCACACCACTTAGTAATTTTCTGATCACACGTGTGCGACGCTGGCCGTGTAGCGCCTATCTCTGAGGCGTTGCACAATGTAGTGTGACGCCTTCGTGGCGGGCGTCACACAAAAAGGTCAGCCGCGTGAAATAGTTTCACGGATAGTTCATTCTATGATTTGATTTCGTCTATAGGTCAAATTTGTCAAATTTGCCGCATGCAGGCTCAGCAGCAGCCATGCAGACCGGGCCCGCGGCCAGTGGCCCCTGGCAGCTAACGGCTCCCTGACGCCGTTACTGAGCGACTGCTTGCGCTGCAGCAAGAGAGCGAACACCCCTGCGGCCCTGCGAACCAACGGGCTTTGCTACACCTAGGAAGGCTTACTTGATGAGGGGGTTTATGTAATGATTTATCTTTTTCTAATTGGTCATTAGTGGGGGCGTGGGGCCCACCCTGAAATTCGGGGGATATTTGATTAGTATACTGTAGATGAAAGTTAAGTGGTACTCCCTCCGTCCGAAAAAACTTGTCCCAAGCTTATACCTCAAATGGATGTATCTAGCACTAACTTGGTGCTAGATACATTCATTTGAGGGACAAACTTTTTCGGACGGAGCGAATAGTACGTAAGATGCATTATGTAGGTATAGCATTTTTGTTGCCGAACAAAAAAGGGTCTAGCATTTTTGGTGAAGCAACAATAGCGGTAGATCCCCGGGATCCCTCTTCGACGCTCACGGCATTAGGTGCGGTAACGCCTACCAGCTCGACAGTCCGCAGCGGCGCACCGCCTCTAAGAGAGAGTTGTGGAGGCCGCCTTAACACTGCATTGCCACACGTGGTCGGCGAGGCCAATGGCGGATCTAACATCCAAAGAATGGGTGTACAGAGTCTCCTAAAATTCATAGTTTTACTCACATTTCCTTGTTTATTTGATGTATATTGTTCTATGTAAGATATGTGGTATTCAAAATGTTTGTCAAATTCTAGGGATGTCTGCGCTCTTCGGGAGGGGGTTCGTCAAAGTCGTTGACATGGTCGCCGCGCGGGCCATCCCAGCGACCATCACCAGTTGGACAAGGAGGATGGAAGGTGACGACGTCAACATTGACCAAAACATATTGACGGAGCATCAAGGGCGTGCGGTCGGTGTAGTTGCAGATCTGGCTAGCGCCGCCTCCTTCCGCACAGCCTGACGACATGGAGACATAGGCCAACGGGTTTTAGAACGGGGGCTCGTCATGAACCGTGAGGTCGACCACCGCCACGGCACATCATATGGGTTCTCCACCCAGGCGTTGGCGATGTAGTAGGATACATCAAGCTTGTTGAGAGTTTCTGGGGCCATCTAGTAGATGTCGCACTTCAGGAGGAGGAGCTACGCCATCTTGGTCAACCACACGTACAGTTGGATCACCACCTTCATCTTCATTGGCCATAGCAGTCTTGAGGGAATTGGCAACGGAGGCTTGCCACTTACCTTGTCCATTCAACTTCATCCAACAATGCTTTAACATGAAATGCTTCTTCTCCATCTTGTGGTACAATGTGCATGCCTATGTGAGCTAGTAAAGGAATGGCATGGTCAACAAGTTGTAACATTGAGCAAATCCGGTCAAATGACGAACACAAAGAGCAATGAGCCACAAAACTTACGAGCTCTTGGAGTGTCATCCCACTTGGCCACCGGTTATGAACTTGTTTGTAGACGTCACAATACTTGTTTACGACCTCTTGAATGTTGTATCATCAATGGCTGAGCAACTTCACATTATGATTATGGCCCACTAATGTGTGTCAAAGATCGTAGCACTTTTGCTTATGACACCAGTCATGCTCACTTTGCCAAAACACCTGACCCTTTAATACGTGCCATGAAACAGATAAATACTATAGGCCAACAATGCCTCACAGATCAACTCATCCTCCTGTTGGACAAAGTTGTCCCCTCTTCTTCCTTGGGTCGGTGGCTGGAGGGGATGGAGGCTGCTGCGGCAACTGCATGACGGGTGGACCGACCTGCTGGGCGGCGTAGTAGTAGGGCGCCTTCAGCTGGGAGGGCCAGCGATGTGATTGCCCGGGTGACACCGGCCTAGCGATGCACTAAGATTTAAGCGCTCGCCCTAATCGGTCACCGCCGCATCTTCCGCCCTCTTCTTCTCCTTGACGCGTCGACCGTTGCATTCTACGAACCGGATCTTGCGTGCCGCCACCGGGTCAGGTGGTATGACGAACATCATCATGGGCTCGTATGGTTGTTCCATCGAAGTAGTGGGAAGGGGAAGTATTTCACACAAAAACAATGATGAGACTGTCCAAATGCGCGGGCTCTACCTTGGTTTTTGGCGGGTTCAGAAGTCCTGCGTGGCAGACCCCTGCAAACCTCCCCTTTGTTTGGGGGATTTCTGCATCTGGTTTGGCCTGTACAAATTTGGTGATCGCCATTGGATGGGCAAAAATGTCTGAACTATCCTATCCAAACATTTGAGGGAGGTTTGGTGATGTGCGTTGGAGTTGTCGAGTATCTAGGGCGCTAATAGACAATGGAACACATTATATGCAAACTTTTCAAAAAGAAAGTAAGTAAGAAAGAACAAACCATGCATAATTTTTTTCTCGAATATGCACGAGTGTGCATATCATATATTAAAGGAGAAGAAAGGCAAAGAAAGCCTCCATGACAAGTTACATGTACATGTCCGTGCGGCTTTTAGTACGCACCCACTCCACCCACAAACAACTACCCTACTCCCCCCTCATAGCCCACTTATGCAATCTACCTAGGAACACCTCCAAATCCGTCTTGATTAGCCCGATCGTAGCCCACACCTTGGCCTCCGTCTTCACCTTATTGATGAGTCTTGCAATTGACGGGGAATTATCGTCGAAGACAATAGCATTGCGATGCTTCCATAGCTCCCACATGACAAGTAGCAACACCGTACGCAAGTCCTTGGTGCACGTAGCATTGTCTGCACATCTACTACATAGCCAGTCTGCAAGTGCGTCCTCCTGATTCGGCAACCAGTCCGCCTTGCCAAGTGCCTCTCCAACCACCATCCATGCTGTCTTGGTGAACACGCACGTGAGCAATATGTGGTTTATCGATTCCTCTTCCTGATCACAAAATGGGCACGCGTCTTGGTGCGGAAGACCCCTCCTGGCTAACCGATCCGAGGTCCAACACCGATTCTTTAGGGCCAACCACGCAAAGAAGCGACATTCCAATGGTGCCCTCGATTTCCACGTCAGCATTGATGTTGGAACCTCCTCCCGTCCCCAGAATATACTTGCATACGCCGATCTCACGGTGAATTGGCCATGCATTTCCCAGGACCAACGCACCTCGTCTTGCTCCCCCACAGTGTTGGGGAACGTAGTAATTTCAAAAAAATTCCTACGTACACGCAAGATCATGGTGATGGCATAGCAACGAGAGGGGAGAGTGTTGTCCACGTACCCTCATAGACCGTAAGCGGAAGCGTTATGACAATGCGGTTTATGTAGTCGTACGTCTTCACGATCCGACCGATCCAAGCACCGAACGTACGGCACCTCCGAGTTCAGCACACGTTCAGCTCGATGACGATCCCCGGGCTTCGATCCAGCAAAGCTTCGGGGATGAGTTCCGTCAGCACGACGGCGTGGTGACGATGATGATGCTCTACCGGCGCAGGGCTTCGCCTAAACTCCGCGACGATATGACCGAGGTGGAATATGGTGGAGGGGGGCACCGCACACGGCTAAGGAACGATCCGTAGATCAACTTGTGTGTCTATGGGGTGCCCCCTACCCCCGTATATAAAGGAGGGAGGGGGAGGCCGGCCGGCCCTTGTTGGGCGCGCCAGGAGGAGGAGTCCTCCTCCTAGTAGGAGTAGGACTCCTCCTTTCCTACTCCTACTAGGAGGGGAAGGAAGGGGGAGAGGAGGGGAAGGAAAGAGGGGGGCGCCGCCCCCCCTCCTAGTCCAATTCGGACCAGAAGGAGAGGGGGCGCGTGGCCCTTCCTGGCACGTGGCCCTTCCTGGCCGCCCCTCTCTCTTCCCACCAAGGCCCATGTGGCCCATTAACTCTCCGAGGGGGTTACGGTAACCCACCGGCACTCCGGTTTTCTCCGAAATCACCCGGAACACTTTCGGTGTTCGAATATAGTCGTCCAATATATCAATCTTTATGTCTCAACCATTTCGAGACTCCTCGTCATGTCCGTGATCACATCCGGGACTCCGAACAAACTTCGGTACATCAAAACTTATAAACTCATAATAAAACTGTCATCGTAACGTTAAGCGTGCGGACCCTACGGGTTCGAGAACTATGTAGACATGACCTAGAACCATTCTCGGTCAATAACCAATAGCGGGACCTGGATGCCCATACTGGTTCCTACATATTCTACGAAGATCTTTATCGGTCAAACCGCATAACAACATACGTTGTTCCCTTTGTCATCGGTATGTTACTTGCCCGAGATTTGATCGTCGGTATCCAATACCCAGTTCAATCTCGTTACCGGCAAGTCTCTTTACTTGTTCCGTAATGCATCATCCCGTAACCAACTCATTTGGTCACATTGCTTGCAAGGCTTATAATGATGTGCATTACCGAGAGGGCCCAGAGATACCTCTCCGACAATCGGAGTGACAAAACCTAATCTCGAAATACGCCAACTCAACATGTACCTTTGGAGACACCTGTAGTACTCCTTTATAATCACCCAGTTACGTTGTGACATTTGGTAGTACCCGAAATGTTCCTCCGGTAAACGGGAGTTGCATATTTCTCATAGTTACAGGAACATGTATAAGTCATGAAGAAAGCAATAGCAGCATACTAAACGATCAAGTGCTAGGCTAACGAAATGGGTCATGTCAATCACATCATTCTTCTAATGATGTGATCCCATTAATCAAATGTCAACACATGTCTATGGTTAGGAAACATAACCATCTTTGATTAATGAGCTAGTCAAGTAGAGGCATACTAGTGACTATATGTTTATCTATGTATTCACACATGTATTATGTTTCCGGCTAATACAATTCTAGCATGAATAATAAACATTTATCATGATATGAGGAAATAAATAATAACTTTATTATTGCCTCTAGGGCATATTTCCTTCAGTCTCCCACTTGCACTAGAGTCAATAATCTAGTTCACATCGCTATGTGATTTAACACCAATATTCACATCTGCATGTGATTAATACCCATAGTTCACATTATCATGTGATCAACACCCAAAGGGTTTACTAGAGTCAATAATCTAGTTCACATCGCTATGTGATTAACACCCAAAGAGTACTAAGGTATGATCATGTTTTGCTCGTGAGAGAAGCTTAGTCAACGGGTCTGTCATATTCAGAGCCGTATGTATTTCGCAAATATTCTATGTCCACAATGCTCTGCACGGAGCTACTCTAGCTAATTGCTCCCACTTTCAATATGTATCCAGATTGAGACTTAGATTCATCTGGATTGGTGTAAAAGCTTGCATCGTTGTAACTTTAACGACGGGCTCTTTTATCACCTCCATAATCGAGAAACATCTCCTTAGTCCTCACTAAGGATATTCTTGACCCATGTCCAGTGATCTACTTATTAGATCAAAATTGTATTCCTTTGCCAAACACAGAGCAAGGTATACAATAGGTCTGGTTCGCAGCATAGCATACTTTATAGAACCTATGACTGAGGCATAGGGAATGACTTTTCATTCTCTTTCTATTTTCTGCAATGGTTGGGTCTTGAGTCTTACTCAACTTCACACCTTGTAACACAGGAAAGAACTCCTTCTTTGGTTGTTCCATTTTGAACTATTTCAAAAATTTATCAAGGTATGTACTCATTGAAAAATCTTATCAAGCGTCTTGATCTATCTATATAGATCTTGATGCTCAATGTGTAAGCAGCTTCACCGAGGTCTTGCTTTGAAAAACTCCTTTCAAACACTCCTTTATGCTTTGCAGAATAATTCTACATTATTTCCGATCAACAATATGTCATTCACATATACTTATCAGAAATGTTGTAGTGCTCCCACTCACTTTCTTGTAAATACAGGCTTCACCGCAAGTCTGTATAAAACTATATGCTTTGATCAACTTATCAAAGCGTATATTCCAACTCCGAGATGCTTGCACCAGTCCATAGATGGATCGCTGGAGCTTGCACATTTTGTTAACACCTTTAGGATTGACAAAAACTGTATGGTTGCATCATATACAACTCTTCTTTAATAAATCCATTAAGGAATGCAGTTTTGTTTATCCATTTGCCAGATTTCATTAAATGCAGCAATTGCTAACATGATTCGGACAGACTTTAAGCATCGATACGAGTGAGGAAATCTCATTGTAGTCAACACCTTGAACTTTGTCAAAAACCTTTTTCGATAAGTCCAGCTTTGTAGATAGTAACACTACTATCAGCATCCGTCTTCCTCTTGAAGATCCATTTAATCTCAATGGCTTGCCGATCATCGGGCAAGTCAACCAAAGTCCATACTTTGTTCTTATACATGGATCCTATCTCAGATCTCATGGCCTCATGCCATTTTGCGGAATCTGGGCTCACCATCGCTTCTTCATAGTTCGTAGGTTCGTCATGGTCTAGTAACATAACTTTCAGAACAGGATTACCGTACCACTCTGGTGCGGATCTTACTCTGGAAGACCTACAAGGTTTGGCAGCAACTTGATCTGAAGTTTCATGATCATCATCATTAACTTCCTCACTAATTAGTGCAGTAATCACTGGAACTGATTTCTGTGATGAACTACTTTCCAATAAGGGAGAAGGTACAATTACCTCATCAAGTTCTACTTTCCTCCCACTCATTTCTTTCGAGAGAAACTTCTTCTCTAGAAAGGATCCATCTTAGCAACGAATAACTTGCCTTCAGATCTGTGATAGAAGGTGTACCCAATAGTTACCTTTGGTTATTCTATAAAGACGCACTTCTCCGATTTGGGTTCGAGCTTATCAGGTTGAAAACCTTTTTCATATAAGCATCGCAACTCCAAGCTTTAAGAAACGACAGCTTAGGTTTACTGCTAAACCATAGTTCATATAGTGTCGTCTCAACGGATTTAGATGGTGCCCTTTTAACGTGAATGCAGCTGTCTCTAATGCATAACCCCCAAACGATAATGGTAAATTAGTAAGAAACATCATAGATCGCACCATATCCAATAAAGTGCGGTTACGACGTTCGGACACACCATAACGTTGTGGTGTTCCAGGTGGCGTGAGCTGTGAAACTATTCCACATTGTTTTAATTGAAGACCAAACTCGTAACTCAAATATTCGTCTCCGTGATCAGATCGCAGAAACTTTATTTTCTTGTTATGATGATTTTTCCACTTCACTCTGAAATTCTTTGAACCTTTCAATTATTTCAGACTTATGTTTCATCAAGTAGATATACCCATATCTGCTCAAATCATTTTGTGAAGGTCAAAAAATAATGATACTTGCCACGAGCATCAACACTCATTGGATCGCATACATCGGTATGTATTATTTCCAATAAGTCAGTAGCTTGTTCCATTGTTCCGGAGAACGGAGTTTTTAGTCATCTTGCCCAAAAGGCACGGTTCGCAAGCATCAAATGATTCATAACCAAGTGATTCGAAAAATCCATCTTTATGGAGTTTCTTCATGCGCTTTACACCGATATGACCTAAACGGCAGTGCCACAAATAAGTTGCACTATCATTATTAACTTTTCATCTTTTGGCATCAATATTATGAATATGTGTATCACTACGATCGAGATCCAACAAACTATGTTCATTGGGTGTATGACCATCGAAGGTTTTATTCATGTAAACAGAACAACAATTATTCTCTGACTTTAAATGAATAACCGTATTGCAATAAACATGATCAAATCATATTCATGCTCAACGCAAACACCAAATGACATTTATTTAGGTTCAACACTAATCCCGAAAGTATAGGGAGTGTGCGATGATGATCATATCAATCTTGGAACCACTTCCAACACACATCGTCACATCACCCTCAACTAGTTTCTATTTATTCTGTAACTCCTGTTTCGAGTTACTAATCTTAGCAACCGAACAAGTATCAAATACTCAGGGGTTACTATAAACACTAGTAAGGTACACATCAATAACATGTATATCAAATATACCCTTGTTCACTTTGCCATCCTTCTTATCCACCAAATATTCAAGGCATTTCCGCTTCTAGTGACCATTTCCTTTGCAGTATAATCACTCAGTTTCAGACTTTGGTCCAGCTTTGAGCTTCTTCGCGGGACTGACAACTTGCTTGTCATTCTACTTGAAGTTCCCTTTCTTTCCCTTTGCCCTTTTTCTTGAAACTAGTGGTCTTGTCAATCATCAACACTTGATGCTCTTTCTTGATTTCTACCTTCGTTGATTTCAACATCACGAAGAGCTCGGAATAGTTTTCGTCATCCCTTGCATACTACAGTTCATCACAAAGTTCTACTAACTTGGTGATGGTGACTAGAGAATTCTGTCAATCACTATCTTATCTGGAAGATTAACTCCCACTTGATTCAAGCGATTGTAGTACCCAGACAATCTGAGCACATGCTCACTAGTTGAGCGATTCTCCTCCATCTTTTAGCTTTAGAACTTGTTGGAGACTTCATATCTCTCAACTCGGGTATTTGCTGGAAATATTAACTTCAACTCCTGGAACATCTCATATGGTCCATGACGTTCAAAACGTCTTCGAAGTCCCGATTCTAAGTCGTTTAAGCATGGTGCACTAAACTATCAAGTAGTCATCATATTGAGCTAGCCAAACATTCATAACATCTGCATCTGCTCCTGCAATAGGTCTGTCACCTAGCGGTGCATTAAGGACATAATTCTTCTGTGCAGCAATGAGGATAAACCTCAGATCACGGATCCAATCCGCATCATTGCTACTAACATCTTTCAACACAATTTTCTCTAGGAACATATCAAAATAAACATATGAAAGCAACAACGCAAGCTATTGATCTACAACATAATTTGCAAAATACTACCAGGACTAAGTTCATGATAAATTTAAGTTCAATTAATCATATTACTTAAGAACTCCCACTTAGATAGACATCCCTCTAATCCTCTAAGTGATTACGTGATCCATATCAACTACACCATGTCCGATCGTCACGTGAGATGGAGTAGTTTCAACGGTGAACATCAATATGTTGATCATATCTACTATATGATTCACGCTCGACCTTTTGGTCTCCGTCCGAGGCCATATCTGTATATGGTAGGCTCGTCAAGTTTAACCTGAGTATTCCGCGTGTGCAACTATTTTGCACCCGTTGTATTTGAACGTAGAGCCTATCACACCCGATCATCACGTGGTGTCTCAGCACAAAGAACTTTTGCAACGGTGCATACTCAGGGAGAACACT
Organism: Triticum aestivum; assembly: GCF_018294505.1. Classification (NCBI taxonomy): domain Eukaryota; kingdom Viridiplantae; phylum Streptophyta; class Magnoliopsida; order Poales; family Poaceae; genus Triticum; species Triticum aestivum. Next base: position 676,785,269 of record NC_057801.1, read on the forward strand.
TCTTGATAATTAGTGAGAGATCATCTTAAAATGCTACCGTCAAACAAAACAGAATAAGATGTATAACAGATAAACATCATATGTAATCAAAATATGTGACATGATATGGCCATGATCATCTTGCGCCTTTGATCTCCATCTCCAAAGTACTGTCATGATCTCTATCATTACCGGCACGACACCATGATCTTCATCATCTTGATCTATATCAATGTGTCGTTACATGGTCGTCTCGCCAACTATTGCTCTTGCAACTATTGCTATCGCATAGCGATAAAGTAAAGCAATTATTTGGCACTTGCATCTTATGCAACAAAGAGACAACCATAGGGCTTCTGCCAGTTGCCGATAACTTCAATAAAACATGATCATCTCATACAACAACTTATATCTCATCACGTCTTGACCATATCACATCACAACATGCCCTGCAAAAACAAGTTAGACGTCCTCTACTTTGTTGTTGCAAGTTTTACATGGCTGCTACGGGCTGAGCAAGAACCGTTCTTGCCTACGCATCAAAACCACAACGATAGTTCGTCAAGTTGGTGCTGTTTTAACCTTCGCAAGGACCGGGCGTAGCCACACTCGATTCAGCTAAAGTGAGAGAGACAGACACCCGCCAGCCACCTTTAAGCACAAGTGCTCGTAGCAGTGAAACCAGTCTCGCGTAAGCGTACGCGTAATGTCGGTCCGGGCCGCTTCATCTCACAATACCGCCGAACCAAAGTATGACATGCTGGTAAGCAGTATGACTTGTATCGCCCACAACTCACTTGTGTTCTACTCGTGCATATGACATCTACGCATAAAACCAGGCTCTAATACCACTGTTGGGGAACGTAGTAATTTCAAAAAAATTCCTACGTACACGCAAGATCATGGTGATGGCATAGCAACGAGAGGGGAGAGTGTTGTCCACGTACCCTCGTAGACCGTAAGCGGAAGCGTTATGACAACGCGTTTGATGTAGTCGTACGTCTTCACGATCCGACCGATCCAAGCACCGAACGTACGGCACCTCCGAGTTCAGCACACGTTCAGCTCGATGACGATCCCTGGCTCCGATCCAGCAAAGCTTCGGGGATGAGTTCCGTCAGCACGACGGCGTGGTGATGATGATGATGCTCTACCGGCGCAGGGCTTCGCCTAAACTCCGCGACGATATGACCGAGGTGGAATATGGTGGAGGGGGCATCGCACACGGCTAAGGAACGATCCGTAGATCAACTTGTGTGTCTATGGGGTGCCCCCTGCCCCCGTATATAAAGGAGGGAGGGGGGAGGCCGGCCGGCCCTTGTTGGGCGCGCCAGGAGGAGGAGTCCTCCTCCTAGTAAGAGTAGGACTCCTCCTTTCCTACTCCTACTAGGAGGGGAAGGAAGGGGGAGAGGAGGGGAAGGAAAGAGGGGGGCGCCGCCCCCCTCCTAGTCCAATTCGGACCAGAGGGAGAGGGGGCGTGCGGCCCTTCCTGGCCGCCCCTCTCTCTTCCCACCAAGGCCCATGTGGCCCATTAACTCTCCGGGGGCTGTTCCGGTAACCCTCCGGCACTCCGGTTTTCTCCGAAATCACCCGGAACACTTTCGGTGTCCGAATATAGTCGTCCAATATATCAATCTTTATGTCTCGACCATTTAGAGACTCCTCGTCATGTCCGTGATCACATCCGGGACTCTGAACAAACTTCGGTACATCAAAAATTATAAACTCATAATAAAACTGTCATCGTAACGTTAAGCGTGCGGACCCTACGGGTTCGAGAACTATGTAGACATGACCTAGAACCATTCTCGGTCAATAACCAATAGCGGGACCTGGATGCCCATACTGGTTCCTACATATTCTACGAAGATCTTTATCGGTCAAACCGCATAACAACATACGTTGTTCCCTTTGTCATCGGTATGTTACTTGCCCGAGATTTGATCGTCGGTATCCAATACCCAGTTCAATCTCGTTACCGGCAAGTCTCTTTACTCGTTCCGTAATGCATCATCCCGTAACCACCAACTCATTTGGTCACATTGCTTGCGAGGCTTATAATGATGTGCATTACCGAGAGGGCCCAGAGATACCTCTCCGACAATCGGAGTGACAAAACCTAATCTCGAAATACGCCAACTCAACATGTACCTTTGGAGACACCTGTAGTACTCCTTTATAATCACCCAGTTATGTTGTGACGTTTGGTAGTACCCAAAGTGTTCCTCCGGTAAACGGGAGTTGCATATTTCTCATAGTTACAGGAACATGTATAAGTCATGAAGAAAGCAATAGCAGCATACTAAACGATCAAGTGCTAGGCTAACGAAATGGGTCATGTCAATCACATTATTCTTCTAATGATGTGATCCCATTAATCAAATGACAACACATGTCTATGGTTAGGAAACATAACCATCTTTGATTAATGAGCTAGTCAAGTAGAGGCATACTAGTGACTATATGTTTGTCCATGTATTCACACATGTATTATGTTTCCGGTTAATACAATTCTAGCATGAATAATAAACATTTATCATGATATGAGGAAATAAATAATAACTTTATTATTGCCTCTAGGGCATATTTCCTTCACACAGTCAGCTCCCAAGCGGCCACCCTACTCCACAACTCCAGAAACTGCTGTAGCGTATTCTCATCAAGGTCTGGTCCAACTGCATGTGCCCATTCGCCACTTACTGCAACCTGACTAACCATGGCCTCCCGTCTGATCTTTGTCGGGATCCTTTTATACAAGTCCGGTGCCAACTCCTGCACCCTCATGCCATCCAACCACCTGTCATCCCATAACAAGGTTGTCCTTCCGTCCCTCGCATCGGCTCTAGTTGCAGCCCGGAAGAGATGCATATCCTCCTTTGGCACTTTGATAGAGAATTCACTCCACGGTCTGGAAGCATCGACTCGTTTCAACCATGGCCATCTCGCTTGCATGGCAACATTCAGCCAGTGCAGGTTAGGAATGCCCAGTCCTCCTGCCCACTTCGGTGCACACACCGACTCCCAGGCTACCGCACAATTGCCACCATTTGCCTCGGCCTTCTTGCACCATAGGAAACCCCTACACAGTTTGTTCATTGTCGCAATTGTCTTCATTGGTAGATCCAGCGCCATCATCGCATGTATTGGTATAGCAGACAATACTGACTGAACAAGTGTCAACCTTCCGCTCTTTGGCATTAGCGCTGCCCTCCACTTTGGTAAACGATTTGCCAAGTTGTCCACCAAATATTGTAACAACCCTGCCGTTTGCTTTCTTAGTGAAAGTGGTAGTCCGAGGTATTTGATAGGAAATGAGGCCACCGGGCATCCCAATTCTTGGCTCACCCAAGCTATGGTCTGCTCATCACATCTGATCGGCAGAGCAATTGATTTGCCCATGTTGATGTGTAATCCTTAAGCTTCCCCAAACATTTCAAAGATTGCTCTACAGGTTGCCAAATCCACATGTCTCGGCCTCAGGAAAAGTACCACATCATCTGCATATATTGACATTCTTTGCCTCATGCCCGACGTAGCCAGCGGCTCCAACACCTGCTTTAGCACCGTAGCCTCGAACATACGTTGCAACGGCTCCATCGTGAGAGTAAACATCATGGGTGACAGCGAGTCTCCTTGACGCATACCTTTGCAGTTGTATATTGTTTCTCTGGGCTCTCCATTGACCATCACCTTCGTAGTTGATGTGGCAAGAATCCCACAAATCCAAGCTCTCCACTTGTGCCCAAACCCGACCTGCTGCAGGACTTCCAACAAGAAATGCCATTGGACCGAATCGAACACTTTCGAAATATCTAGCTTGAGCGGCACATCCGGGTTCCTCAAAGCGTGCAGCCGCCGCGCCGTACTCTGCACTAGCATGAAATTGTCGTGCAGGGACCGTCCTTTCACGAACGCACTCTGATGGTTCCCCACAAGGTTAGGGAGCTCCACAGTCAGCCTGGTCGAGAGGACCTTTTCGAAAATCTTGATGGCATGCATAATTTGGACTCTCAAATCTTGTAGGCGGTTCACAATTTTATTATTATGAAGTGTAACATGTGAGACAACCAGACACATATACATAGTTTTTTTGCAAATAAAACACATACATAGTTAATTCCACCTTTTTACACATGTACAAAACATTTTATATTCTATTTGTGGTATGCTCGTAAAAAAAATCTCACCGTGCAGAATTTTCCCTTGGTGCATGATACATAGTTTATAGTTTGCCATATAGCTTAATATGTGATGTAAGCCGAGGACACCTTAAAATTTAAATATCAAACCAATTAAAAGAATGTTGAGCCGCTCGTCCCGGAAAGAGCGGATTGCCTGCACAGGCGAAAAGGAAGTGAGCGGGGGCTGCCCTTTGCGTACCGCTGATTCCCTCTCCCTTTGCCGTCCGCTCCAGCGGGGGGAGGGAGGGGGAACCTCAAATCTGTGTGTGGGGTGGGATCGCAGTAGGTTTAGGGTTGAGGAAGACGCTGTCGAGGCTGTTGCGATGGCGTCATGTCTGAATAAGTTTCCCCAGGCTCTGTTCATGGCTAGGCGAAGCTCTTGTCGTCGTGTAGGGGCCAGTGGGGTGGAGAATCCTCGAATCTCGTTGAGGTCGCGGGCCATGGGTATCTGGAGGTTGACCGGCACTGGCCGGTTGGGTCCTCGGATGGGAGGTGGTTGTGTTGAGATGGAGATTCTTCTTCCTCCTCACCGGTATGATTTTCCGCTGTTGTTCCTCCTTTTACTTTGTGTTGCTGCTGAAGGCATGTCCTTTGCCCGATAGTTAGCCCGGCCGCGGCGTTGGAACCGGGATCTTAGTTCTCTTCCATCTGGAAGGGACACATATAGCGGTACTCAAAGTTGTATAGATGGCGAAGGCTGGTGCAGGCGTGCTGGATGCACACGTGTGTCCTTGTCTTCTCGATGTCGTGTGAAGAAAAGGGGAGCAACGCGACGGTGATTATGCCATGGTTGAAGATGATGACCTAGTTGGTTCTGGTTGCAGATTTTTTTTTTGCAGGCGTCCTCTTGCAAGGTTCAGGAATGATAACATAGAGCTCCGGAGATTTTCGTGCTTTACTAGTTGTTTTAGGGCACTTTCTGTTTTTCTTGTTCTTTGTGCGTGTGTTAGGGTGTGTTTGCTCCATGTTTGTATTGGTCAAGAACTTTGTATTATTTTGTGATTTGAATGCAACCATACTTTCTCAAAAAAAAAAGAACCAATTAAAAAAATTGAAGATTCCCTTCAGACGATCACGTTCTCCGCCTGTCCCACGCCGTTTGTGAGTGGCTCCGCCCCTCTGGCCCTGCCGTGCTCGTTCGCTTGACGGTCTGCAACCCTTTTGTTCGAAACAGCCGCTGCCAAAGTAGCTTTGCACTTCGAATTTGACTGGCTGACGTAGTCCTCCCACTCCTCCCCTCTCCTCTTTATTGCAAAAGATATCTAGTATGCATTTGTTATACTCATCCAATTGTTGATCTCAGTGGAGGAAGCAAAATGGCATAGTAAAAGAATTACGAACGAGTTCCACCTTTTACTCCATAGTTGCGTATTTATGACAACAATTTTACCATTTAGTAAATAAAAAATCTTCGGATTACCCCCATTTAAGAAACTTTGGACTTGATTTTACCCCATTTAGAAAATCAAGTCTCCAAAATGCCTTTTTCAAAGTTTCAAGAGCCGATTTCCTTTTTCTTTTTGCCTGCAGTTCCCGGGATGTCATTTGACCATGAAAATTTGCAAGTTTCTAGCACACTATAGCATATTCCATGCAAAAAAACATATATTATTTTTTTCAATATTTTGTTGAATTTACTATTCATGACGGGTGTAGGTAATGCTGTTTCAATCTCAAGTCTTAGCTCAAGGGGATCTAAGTGATTGAGCGAGATCTAAGTGATCTTAGCTCAAGGGGAATAAGGTGAAGACTATGTGTCTTCTGAGTTAAATCTCAAGTCTCTCCAATCAGACGTACAGTTGTCACAACAACTGGAACTGGTCGAATGAAATCTCTGTCTTCACCGAGCAGTCCCGGTTCAGTTATTCAACCCTTTACTTTCTGTAACACCATGTTGAAGACTTTGTCTCCCTCTCTCCGAATACTTTCATATTTCGTCAATGCTTTGTTGTATCTTCTGTTTCACTGTTCTCAAGTGCGTCTGTTTATATGTAGGATTTTTTTTAGAAAAGGAGGATGACCCCCTGTAGGATTATTCCGCTATCTTGTATGCATGCTTAGTTCTATTCTAGTGACTTTGTCATCATTCTAGCTTGCATACTTAGCCCAGTTTACCTTTCGCTGAGTAATTTCTCGAACTATTATTGTTTTAAGAATTCACTTCAAAAAGAATTTGTTACAATCTCTCGTTCACCCCTCTCTAGTTGATAACTTGCAATTTCGGCTATCCTTAAAACGGACACACTATCCGTCCATGGACTGTGTTCGGTCTGTGGACACAATACTGGAGTCAGTCATCCAACCCTATACCTTAAATTTCCATGCCAACAACTTTTTGCCAAATAGTTGGCACTCGGTCGCTAGTGCCTTCCGCCAAACATGCGTGTATGTATTAAAAAAATTATCGCACGGACTAGTGTAGGCACTTAAGTGTAGCACTTGAAGAATTTTCGTTTTGAAACAATAGTGCTTCCGCCAAATGCTTGGAGCCTTGGAGCGTCCCGCCGTAGTGCACTTGAAAAAACTAGCACCTTCCACCATTTTTTAGGAGCGGCATTCTGCCATCTGGACGGAGAGAAGATACAAGGTGACTATTGATTTGTCATGAAGATGTCCGGACTCTCCTACAACCCCATTATATGCTTTCGGTTTGGGGATTTCGGACAGCCGTACTAATACGCGGGCATTTTCCAGCGAACTAGGAAAGGAGGACAAACCTAAAAAATTACATGCACAGCACATCACATCAACTACTCCTTCCGTCTTCAAATACATGACGTATAAATCTAGTCAAAAAGTCATTTTTTTAGTTTGACCAAATATGTAGAAGAAAGTATCAGCAATTATAACATTGAATAAATAGATTATGAAAACGAAATTGCTCTGCGTACGACTTTAAATGTACGATCCAGTCTGATCCAGTGATCCCACGGTTGCCGCTGATGCAGAGATTTGATCGGAGGGTGACTGAGCAGTGTCGTACAAAGTCGTACAAGTATTCATCGTACGTCTAGCACTGCTCATTATGAAAATATATCTAATGATGGACATATTAATATTGATTTGATAATCTGTATCTTAATATTTTTGTATATATACTTGGTCAAACTTAAAGATCATTGACTTTCTGACTAAATTTATATGTCGTCTATTTGGGAATGAAAGTAGTAGAAAAAAAGCACGAATGTGGGATGGCCGTTTTAGCTCTGGGGTGCATGTGCTCTTGGGTGAATAGTAAATTCAAACTAAATAATAAATAATATTTTAAAATTATGTTTTTGTTGTGTAGATGTTCTTGTTAGTGTAAGGGCATTTTCAACAGCAAACCGCAAAAATCCTCCTGCATC